>NC_042493.1:18063442-18172256 GCF_005508785.2 Acyrthosiphon pisum
GTCTAGGTATTAGACATATATATACTTATCTATGGTATCTAAAAAAAAATTGACATATAATAGGTACCTGTAATAAATTCCAAATTAATCATATCACAATATCCATTAGGTACTTATAACGCGTTATGCATCAACAACAAACTGTGATAGTGTGATACTATCATAGATATATAATATTATACTTTAGAAGTTTCAAGTACCTACGAATAATATTATACAATCATAACAAAATAATTAAAATAGTTATTCTAGGTTTTATAATATGTAATTTCGTCTAAATTTGAAATTAAAATGACTATAAAAATAAACTGTGCTTATGTGTTTTTTAGATTTTTTGGTAACAGAATAAACTACTTACATGGAATCTTGTTTTAAATTTTCAAGCCTTAGATATAAAAGTTGAACATTTTATAAATTATTAACTAAAAAATAATTATTCAATTTTAAATTTTAAATTTCATAAATTTCGTCAAAATTCGATCTTTAAATGCTTATAAAAAAAAATTGTGCCTATGTATTTTTAATATTTTTCAACTGCTGTTGTAATAATACATCAGGAGCCTTGTATTAATTTTTTACACTTTTTGTCCCAACAGATAAAACTTTATTGATATTTAAAAAAAAAAAACTAAAAAAATTTAAAACTGACAATGTCCGTAAACAGCTCAAAAAGAGTCAAATTATTTTCAAAATTTTATCGTATATAGAAAATGCTAATATAAACATTCAGTTAAATTTTCAAGTATCTACAGTCATTCGTTTTTTAATTACAACAAAATGAGAAATCGAGTGAGTATCAAATGTTGTAAAAATATGAATTTCAAACGCTCATAAAAATTTAATTTAACTTGCTAGTACATTTTTTTCTTTAAAAAGGTAGACAAAGTTATGAAGAATCTTGTATTACATTTTAAAATCTAAGATTTAAAAAGAACATTTTTCATGAATTTCTAACTCAAAATAATTTGCAAATTTTCGTCATTTTTACATATTTTGTCAATATTTGAACTTTAGATGCTTATAAAAAAAAATTGTGACTATGTATTTTTAATTTTTTTCATCTGACTTTGAAACAATATAATAGGAACCTTCTATTAAATTTTCAAACTTTTTTAACCAACAAATAAAATTTTATTGACATTCATAGAAAAAAAAACTAATAATATTGGAAACTGAAAATGTCCCTAAATTGTTCAAAATAAATCAAAATATTTTATTATAAAAATTTATTTATTTATTTTATTATGAAATTTTTTTTTGTTTTGAAAATTGTATCATGTATAGAAAATGGAAATATTAACAACTATTGAAAATTTCATGTATCTACGGTTATTTGTTTTAAAGTTACACCAAAAATCAAAATCAATTTTCTCGAAAACAGATTTAGCGTAAAAATTCCCGTTTTTCCTTAATTTTTATTTTGTTTTTCGCGGTTTATAGAAAATGAAAATATAAACAACCAGTGAATATTTCACGTATGTACGGTAATTTGTTTTAATGTTACACCAAAAACCAAAATAAATTTTCTCGAAAACAGAGAAAACTGTTTTCCTATCAGAAAAAGTACTGTTGAAGAAAATCCAAGCACTTTTACTGTCCTAAAAGGTGATGACAGACACAAAAAAAAATGAAAAACTAATAAAAAAAAAAAAACACACATCATTGTAAAATTAATATATTCATCGTTCCACTCAGAATCTAAAATATGTGAACCAATAACCACTGATTATTGAATATTGGTAATTTTTATTTTCTAATAAATATTGGAAGGTGGGTGGGTTCTCAGAAAATATATTTTCAGCAACACATATTTTTTTGAGGATAGCCGCCACTGCTACTCACTATACCTACACCGTGTTATATGTTGAGTAGAATATAATATTATAATAATATTCAACTTGTAGGTAACGTGTTACCAACATTAATTGATTTATATATGAATGAAATCCACGAAAGTGTAACAGTGTAACCGTATTCCCGAGTTGAATTGACACCTTAATGGTTTAGGTACACGTTACTATAATATACCAAATAGTTGAAAATATTCGACTAGGTACTTCTCAATGTGGTTATGTAGTTATTATTTTATTAATGACTAGTGAAATTGTTTGATTGAATTTGATGAATAGGTTATAGGTAACAAGAAAATTCTGAGCACTGACCAGAGACTACTCGAAATACGTTGACGGTCTAAAAGTTGTACGACTGCGGCGCGCCAGTATTATAATTAACGCAGAAATAAACGCTTCCCCTCGCTCTTAATAATTTTCTCGAGTCTCATCGAACAGCAATCGATAAATTACGTGTACAGGCCTATGTAGGCTATCACGACAAAAATATTTTTGTTACACAACACATTTTGTCATGGGGGCCAATGACTACAGCCTATGGGCGCTCCGTCGCGGCGTCGCAACTAACAATAATAGTCACAACCACTCACTACGGCTGGCTCGGCGTACGATGATAAGACGATAGAGGTGGAGGCGGCGGCGGCGGCGGCGGCTCGACGTCAGGACGACGTTCCAAACAACAACACTCACCTCACCACCGCTGCAGCTGCTGCCCACTACTCACCGCGCTCGCACGTCGCAGAACCCAACGCTTGCACGCACGCACACGCACCCGTACCATCACTGGATTTTATACAGCAGCAGCAGCGGCGGCGGCGGATATCACACGTTTGAAATTTTTTTCCACCGTCCTCACTCCTCACTACCGACGCCCCCACCGACGACGACTCACCGCTCAGCCGATTACTGTGACTACAGCCGCCGCCGATAGAAACCACCGTAGTGCGCATTCGGTCACACACACACAAAATACAGTACACCGACATCGTTCGGACGGTGCGGGGAAGGAGGCGGTGATATTAATCAGAGAGTATTAATTTAGTTTTGTTGTTTTTTTTCCCCATTCCGTTTTGTTTTTGTTTACTCGGCCGGCGACGGATGAAATCAAACCGCGTCTAAACGATAACGTCGCGCGTGCAGACAGTCACTAGTTGGTCGTTTTTGATCAGACATTGTCCGAAGCAAGACGTCGATCCGCCGGGTTTTCCCGTTCGACTGTTTCGCCGAGATACCAGCCAGTCAGTCAGTGTTTCGTTTCCGTCGATCGTCATGCTACCTTCTGTGCCGTGCTGGTCTGGTTATCTGTTGTCTCCGTCGACCGTCATCTGCGAGGTAAGCACGGCACACTGCCTAACGTTTAATGTCAACATTCTGCCTGTTGGACGGGTGGGTGGTATCTTTAAGGTTCAGAGGCGTCGGGCTCAGTTCACTTAAAAAAATTAAGATTATGCTCAATAGTTCTAACCGACACTCATCGTTTGAGACTTGCAAGGCACACTTACATTCAATACTGTTAACTCGATACTCAATTTGTTTCAATAAATCTCATAAAAACTGGTACCTATACTAAATTCACATGATTTTTGATATTATAAAGTATATTTGGCACTTTCATAGAGTAGGTATTTATTTGATATGCTCGGCATGGTTCAAATGTGCTACTGGCTCTGATAATCTGTACGACTGTACATTATGAGTAGGTAATATATAACAGGAAGGAATGTACAACCTTAATAGTAACATGAGTCATAAGTTTTGATTCATTATGAATACCTATCTAGGTTAGGTTAGGCCGTATATTTGTATACACATATTCAACACCATAGATAAATAATAATATATTGTTGTATTGAGTGACTTATGTGTTAGAAGGTACAGAACAATAATAGTGAGACATGAATTCTCAGATTTAGTGTGGCGTCTTCACGTCACCCAGTAAAATTAATTTAAATGCACACAGAAATATTTTGAACATTTCATTAAATGGTTATTAAATTATTTCTGAGTTAATATATTTCAACTACCTACTAGCAACACTCCTTTTCCTTTCTATGATTTCCCGTAGGACTTGAACAAATGTAACAACCAAAATATACATGTTCTGCACTATTGTTAAGGTCTTTCAGGTGTTAGGACGCACTTAAATATGTAGTCAAGTAGCCTTTGTACAGTGAGCTGTTTATTTCTTTGGGTCAATTTAACAGTTGGTTGTGTTTTTGTCATGTACCCTGCATTGTAAACATTGTCAATGCACTAAATTGATCTACCTATTGGATGTAAAATATTCTGTTGTCTCGTTATCTACATTGATTTAGAACAACTCTAATTAATTGAGATTATTACCTATTACTAATTATTTACTAGATAATAGGCTGTTATATTATTTGATGTGAGTAGTGAAATACAACATATCACTGGTATTAACATTTCTTATTACTGTACAATCTAGATTTGTATATTATCATTATGGTTACATTTGTAAAAGAAATGTACTTATAGTTAGGTATAAAAGCAAAATAATTGTAAATTGTAGTATATGAAATTAATAAATTAAATTAGTTGATTTCTTCAATAAGTAATTATAATTTATCAAAAAAAAAATTAGGATTATGTAGGTAATGAAAAATAAGTCCCCGGTAAAAATATATACGGAAAATAGTCCCCGATAATAAAATTGTATTAAAAAAACATAATTGTACATTTACATTTGGGCTATATTTCTACATATTACAACCCAGAATTAAGTCGGGGGGTTATGTTTGTTTGGTTATAAATAATATTTATCTAAAATATTTAACTAAATCAGTAATTTGGTTGGGCATACAAATCTGCAACTTGGAAATTGTTAAAAAAATATGAAAAAAGTAATGGGTGCTGATAAAGCTTTATTAAGATTAATTTAAATTGGGCAATGACTTACAAAGGACATGTAAACAAACTCGATCAAAAAATTTAACTGGACTTGATTCTTGACTAATATACCTATGGCTAAAAAATTATTAAATTTGTATATGTAATTTTTTATTATTTTTTTTTTTTAATATGATGTGTAAAATGTAACTATATACCCTCGTATATACTCGTAACATATACCTAAATAATATATTTATTTACAAAGAAAATAATTAATAAAATAGGCATGTAGGTACAATTATGTTTTTTTTATATGATTTTATTAACAGGAGTTTTTTTTCTGGCATTCGTTCAAATAACTATTAAGTAAGTAATATCCCTGCTTTTACCTAATATTTCCCGTAATATTTTGACATTATTTAAATAATAAAAACAATTTTAAATTATATTTTATTAACAAATATTATTAGTCATTGTTTAAATTTATTTACCTATTAACGAGCCTATTATGAAATTGTTTATAACATTTATTACAACACCAAACATATTTACTATAAAATATACATAAAGCATTATTAACATCCTATTAATACATTATTTTGTATTGCAAATCATGTTTTTATTAAGTAGGTATTAAGTTCAAGGATCATAAAATGATTTTCCACTGAAGTCTATTAATGATAACCTCACTGGCATGTTATGAAAACAATTTTATAATTGTTTATAATGTGTTTTAAATTTTTAAAATATAAAACTATACTAAATAAAGATATTTGTATCTATGTTTATTTCCTATATTTGATTGATCAAGTCAAGTTTAAATTTGTTGTATTACTTACTATGTAATATATAATAATATAAAGGTACAGTTTTATAGTGTTAAAACACTTAAAACAACATATAAATTCTCAGTAGTTAGTTTCCATTTAAATTTACTCATGATTTTTTTTTATTTAAACTTAATATTCTTCTAAAAATCTAAACCTTATAAATGGTATTTTTTTGCAACTTGTTTAATAGTTATGCATATAATTGAATATACTTAATAGCAATAGGTACTTATGATTAAAACTGAAATACATTTTTATGTTTCAGATTACCTATATTGTATAACATATAAATACAAGTTAAATTAACAATATTAAATTGGCCTATGATATCGAAAATTGAGAATTATTTAACTAATATGAAAACAAACAGAACAAAATGACTTCAAGTGATTTGGCTCAAAAACCATTTTATTGCCGCGAATGGGTATTCCAAAAATTATTACATTGCTTTGATCAAAGAAGCAATTGGAAAACATGTGGAGCACTTCTAGTCGGAGGTGCTGGATGTGGAAAAACTTCACTGTGCTGCGAAATTGTTCATCCGTCCGGCAGACAACAACGTGCATTAAACAGAAGACTATTAGCTTATCATTTTTGTCAAGCTCAAAATATAAACACATTATCAGTTACACATTTTATTCAAAGTTTGGTTTCGCAGTTATCTGATTCATTGCCCAAATCATACAAAGAAAGATTAAAATCTGATCTAGCAATACAAGAATCTTTATCCCCAATCAATATAGTAAAAGATGCTGATGATGCATTTAAAAAAGCTGTTATTTTTCCACTAAATGATCTTGAATTACCAAAACATACAATGTTTCTTTTAGTTGACTCAGTTGATGAAGGATTATGTACAAATGATAGATCTGATCCAAAGTTTAAGAATAATTCAAGTAAAACCATTACAGAGTTATTAGCTACACATCATCATTTATTTCCCCAATGGTTGATGCTTATTTGTACAACACGTAGACAAAATAAAAATGTTGCTCGTATGTTCTCTGGTTTTCGTAAAATTTGCATAGATGATCTCCGTAAATCACAAGTATGTATGACTATTTTATTGTTATTTATAGGACTTGCCTATTTATTTTTTTATCAATCCTTTGTAATAATATTATTATTATTTAATATTTATTCATAGGTTGTCAGAGATATACAACAGTACATATTGAGCCGTTTGGAATCAGAAGAATCTTTACGCCAACACATGAGTAGAGATACAGCTGAAATGTTAAATCAATTGCACATAAAAAGTAATGGTTGTTTTCTTTATTTGGAAAGGGTATTAGATGGAATATCTGACGGATGTGTAGTCTTGAGGGAAATAAAAGATATTCCTGGAACTCTAAATGGATTGTATTTATGGTTTTGTCAGAGGCTTTTGAATTCAAAACATTTTTCAAAAGTAAGTACTTTTATATTTTTGAAAATATACAAATTAAATCTTTAAAAATAATTTAACTCTACATTTGTATTTCAGGTGCGACCTTTGTTAAATGTTATCTTGGCATCTCCAGAACCTTTATCAGAAGAACAATTAAGTAGTATTATACATTCTGTATATCAATACATGTCTATTGAAGAATTCCACAAACGATTTAGCTTATTAAGAAGAATATTTTCATTACCTAGAGATTCTAAGATAATACAATTTCATCACAGTTTTGGAGAATGGTTCCTAGATGTCAAACATTGCACTAGAAGGTTTTTGTGCTCTGCAAATGAAGGACATGCTATGATTGCTTTTCATTATACACTTAGGTATTTATTTCTATCTAAAAAAAATGTATTTAAAAGGAAATCAAAAAAATAAATGTTTTAGATTATATTATGTTTAACTTTCATATATTTATCTAGATGTTCAAAACCCCCTGCATATGATGAAGTTCATAAATTAGCCTACCATTTATCAAGAGTAAATCCATTACCGGTCTGGACAAATTTTTCTGACACAAATTTATTGCCATTACTATGGTTGATTGATAGTGGAGCACAAATTGCCGATAGTATGACAATTCCTTGTTATGATAGAAAAGCTGTTAATTTTTTGGAAGGAGCTAGTAATTGTTTTAAATCAGATGTTGATATAAAATCTAACAAGGTAAAAAATAAATACTAATATTGAAATTTAATTTTGCTTAAATAATTTATTTTTTTTAGTTTGAAACAAATTCTGGATTAGTGTCATCGCCAAAATATGAAAAAAATTCAGTACTTTATTCAAATACCTTATTATCTTCAAATTTATATGAAGTAGATATCAATGGCAGGAATACTTTGCATTTGCTTGCAATGGATGGAAATTTAAGTGTTCTTCAGGATTTATTAAAAACTCACTCAGATATAAATTTAGAAGTAAATGACAATAATGGACAAACACCACTTAATATAGCTGCACGTCACGGTTACCTTGAAGTTGTAGAGGTATAAACATAGTTTTGAGTATTCCACTAACTAATATTCTATCATATTTTATAAATAAATACAAATTTGTATGAAATCAATCATTTAATTGAAATTAACAATTAACAACTCAATGATGTTTGTTTATGTCTGTTACAATACTTTTTATTTCTCATGTATAAATTTTTATAATTATATGTTTACGTTATTGATATTTATCTGTAAATGTTAATAACAGTTGTTACAGTTCAGTTCATTATTTTTGTTTCAGCTTCTATTAAAATATAACTGTAAAATAGATCATGCAGATGTTGAAGGATGGACTGCTTTAAGAGCTGCTGCATGGGGTGGTCACTCACAAGTAATAACATACATTTTTACCCACTAAAATTATAAGTTTTATGATATACATTAAAATATTAGGTGGTGGAGTTATTACTTAAACACGGAGCCAATGTAGAATGCTCTGATTGTGAAGGGCGTGGAGCATTACGTGCTGCAGCTTGGGGAGGTCACAATGATGTTGTGATTAAATTACTAGAAGCCGGCGCAAACCCTAATACTACTGATGGTGATGGTAGAACTCCATTGATTGCTGCAGCGTATATGGGCCATGCGCATATTGTAGGAAGATTGCTGGAAACTGGGGCAGATATTAATCATCAAGATAGTGATGGCCGAACTGCTTTGAGTGTTGCGGCTTTATGTGCACCTACTAATGGAGGATATGCCAAGGTTGTCACTTTATTGTTGGAATCTGGAGCTTTTGTTGATCACGAAGATAAAGATGGAATGACACCTTTACTTGTTGCAGCATTTGAAGGCCATAGGTATTATACTAAAAGTTAATTAACAACATTATTGACCATTTTAATTTTATTCTTAATTGTTTTTTCAGAGATGTTTGCGAGATTTTATTAGAAGCAGAGGCTGATGTAGACCATTGTGATAAGTTAGGTAGAACACCTTTATGGGCTGCTGCATCAATGGGACATCCTGCTTGTGTTTCACTTTTGTTATTTTGGGGTTGTTATGTAGACAGCATAGACAATGAAGGTCGTACTGTGCTCAGTGTGTCTGCAGCTCAAGGGAATAATGTTGTAGTGTCTCAGCTACTAGATAGAGGTATGTATTTTTGATTTTTTAGGTTTGACATATTTGTTAAATGACATCAAGCTTGTTAAAATTGCTTGAAGAAGCTTGTTAAAATTATATTTGTTTCTAAGTGATTTTTACAGTATTAATTGTTTATAAATATATATCCTTTTTTGACAACTATAATCTAGGAATTTTTTTCATTGATTGGGGAAAAAACTTGAAATTTCTTTCAAAAATAGGTATTATTTTAAGTATTTTGATAATATGTGTTTTATTTTTTGAATAATTTACCAACCATTTAATCTAACTTAATTAACATTTTTTGTTATGTACCACAACTAAATAAACAACTAGATTTCACATAGCTTGATGAATAAAAATCCTCAATAAGACTGGACATTCTTGTTTTGATTTAACTATATTATTAGTTTTACTGTTAAATTGTTGTAGTTGCTTACATCTATTCGTTTTATAGGTCTTGATGAACAACATAGAGATAATTCTGGTTGGACACCATTACATTATGCTGCATTTGAAGGTCATCAGGTTGTTTGCAGAACATTGTTGGAGAGTGGAGCAAAAATTGATCAAACTGATAATGATGGTAAACCACCATTAATGTTGGCAGCAGAAGAAGGGCATTCGGATTTAGTAAGTGAATTTTTAAAAAACTATGGAGCCCCTCCAGATCAGAAAGCTCATGATGGAAGAACTGCTTTAAGGTATTATTATTGTTTAAATAATAAAATATGAAAACTATTCTTAATATTTCATGTATACTTATAGATTAGCTGCATTAGAAGGTCATATTGAAGTAGTTAGGAGTCTTGTAGAATATGGAGTTGACGTTAACAAAAAAGATGCTGATGGTCGAAGTACACTTTATGTCCTTGCTCTTGAAAATCATATAGCAATGGCCAAATTTTTTATTGACCCAGGTGGAGCAGATGTTGAAAGCACAGATTCTGAAGTCAGTACCGTGTATTTTTAATTAAAAATCTTTTATTTTACATAAATTAAATAATATTATACAAACAAAATTGTTTTATATCTAATTAAATAAGTAAAGCTACAAATCGTTCAGTATAATTATTTAATATAATTATGAATTCAAATCATATTAAGAAAAAGTATTGCATAAATGATCAAATAACAACAATACATATTATTTGTTATTTTTCTTTTAGTTATTAACTAGTTATTTTTAAACAAAAAATGTATTTACTGATCATAGATTATCAATTTATAGAATTATGTTTGATAAATACCATTTTTTCTGATAAATATATGTATGTATATTATAAACTCAATTTTGATTACTTTGGTAAAAAGAAATATTATACAATATATATCAAATTCAATCTATTTTGTTCATTTAGTTATTAAAAATTTAAAAATACAAATTTGTATTCTCTTCAAGTAAAAAAATAATTGTTTCTCAAAACGTTGTTTCTTATTTAAAAAAAAGATTTAATTATTGTTAACTGGTCAAAATATAATTAAAAATATTTATATGCAGTAAAACTTCCATATTACAAAGTCTCTTGGAATTTTTTCTATTTGTTTTGTAAGAAATTAATTTTTTTAATTGTTTAGTAACAATAGAGCCCAAAATCAATTTTGACTTATTTAAAAACTTATTTGATTCAACTCAACAAATTGAAAATCCATTTTCTACATAACCTAGAATAGAGAATAAGGAATTAATATATGTTTTCAAAATTATAGTTGTGCTTTCGGTACTAAATGAATTTTTCTTTTGCTTTTTGGTTTCTTTCATAGCCATTGGATTCGAAACTTTTTTGATATAAAGTTTTAGTGAAGTGTGATCGCGTGTATGTATGCTAAGGATTTTCAAGAATCTTAGCTGTAGTTTATCTTTAATTACATAATGTGTTCGAGGACTCGTGTACAATAACGATCCATCACAGAGCACTAAGAATATACCTATTATATTCTCTTAAAAATGGTCCGCTTTCAACAGCCTTAATTTAATTTTTAATGAATTCTAACTTCGACCAAAACTAATATTCTAAGGATGAGGTTATCAACTAAATTAGTGTCGTTAATGTTGTAATTATTATAATTAATATTGTAATAAATGTAAATTGTTATTTGTATTGAATTATTTATATTGAAGTTTTAGAAAAATTCACCAAAAATATTATGTTTTTACATTTTAGGGCCGTACTGCTTTACATGTTAGTTGTTGGCAAGGTCACTGTGAAATGGTATCCTTATTGTTAAAACTCGGAAAAGCTAATTTAAATGCAACTGATAATGAAAATAGAACACCTCTTCACTTGGCCGCATGGCAAGGACATTCTGTCATCGTCCGATTATTAATTGAACATGGTGCTAGTGTTAATCATGCGTGCAATCAAGGAGCAACAGCTTTGGGTAAATTATTATTATATATAAAACTAAAATTACAAATACCTTGATTTTATATTATAATATAATATATTTTTTTATTACTACTTATTATTCTTAGTATTTTAAAAAAAGAGTATTGGGTGAAATTATAATAACATAAACTTAAATTTATTTATTAATCAATTTTATATATTATTTTTATTTTTATTATTTTTTTTTACTTTTGAACTTCAGCTGACTTCATTAATTTATAAATATATTGTTTATAATAAATCCAATGTGTATTCTAGTTATTGAATTTTAAATAATTGTTATAACATTTTTGTAAAGATTTCTCATAACATCACAGTATAATTTAATATATTTTATGGACTAATATTAATACATATCATTCCTTTTATTTACTAAATCAATAAAACTATGCTAAGTATCAAGAAAGTTTTGTTTTTTATGTGGTATTTTTTTACAATTTGTCATTAATTTAATTATTTTGTTTTTAAATTGTACAGGCATAGCTTCTCAAGAAGGTAATGAGACTTGTGTTCGATTATTGTTAATGCAAGGTGCAAATCCATTAGTATCTGACCATTGTGGACGAAATGCCATAAAAATTGCTGCTAAAAGTGGTCATGACAATATTGTTAAGCTACTTGAACAATTTTGTCCTATAAAAAACGAAAGTAATATTAAAAATGAATTTATATTTAACATTTATATCAAATAATTAATTATATTTTTAGGTAACGGATTTAATACAGCTAATACTTCTTGTGGTTCTGGTTCAACAACTGAAACTAAACCATCCTCAGCTATATTAGTTAATCCATTATTATCTTGCACCAATCATGCTCCAATTCATGATTCATCACCAATTGAATCACCAGATTCAACAGCTAAACGAACATCGTTTGTTTCAAACTATAGTAAATCCAGTTCTAATTTGACTGATAGTACTAAAAGTTCTCACCAAGATTTACCAACACAAGTAAAAACATTTTGGCAAAACACATGTTGAGAATATATTTAAAATTGTTAATAATATCATTATTTTTTTGCAGTTGACACCATTAACGTTTACACAAAAATTACAACAATGTAGTCGACGTATCAAGTCGAGACCTACTTCTAAAGTTCTAAGTCCGCTGCAGAGTCCTATATATGCAACACCGCCTCACAGCCCCAATTCAGAAGAACCATCAGCTCCAAGTATTCAAGGTAATGCAATTAATGGATTTTGAAGTGTATAAATTACAATTTTTCAATATTTTTGTATAATCAGAAAAAATAAATTAGAAATTTTATACAGTATTAGTTGTAAATTTACAAGAATGTTTTATTTCATGGAAATCATTAAATTTACATTGTTTTGTTTTTTATAAGCTATTTTGACAGTGGTGGCTCATGCAGATGCGCACATTGTATAGATTAATATAGATGTAATAGTATAAGAACTATTTTATAATTCATCTTTTATACAATATCTGTTAAACTGTATTTATTCTATAATACAAAATTACATTATAAAAACATTTATATTCACTTAAATGACAATTATTATACTCCTAAAATTAAGATAATTTATGTAACAAATAAACATCAATTAGTGTGCAGGTCAGTTAGAACACAGTGTAAAATACTTGCTTTTGGCCGTTGACAAATAAAAGGACCTTAGTGTACAGAAACTGCTGCACACAGTTGCTTATCTGTACCAATTTTGTCGTATTGGCATTAACTTCACCTGTTTTTTCTATTTTAATTTTTTGTCATTCATCAAAAATGTTGAATTTGAACTTGTCTAATATATATTTTTTAAAGGACTATTGCAATAATTTGCATACTATCTACTTTAAACATCACAAGTCGTCATTGTCTTCTGAAATAGTTTAATATAGGCATATTTTTCATTTTTAAATTAGTACCTTATGTTTGAAAATTAACAATAAAACTAGTAATTAAATTGTATTCCTAATAAATTGTCTCCCAGATTCAAAAATACTCACTTTTAAATATTGTTTTGAACATTTTGCACTCTATAGTATTTTCTTTATAATGAAATTCCTTTTCTAGTAAAAATATATAATATGCCATGCTATTATTTTTTTGTTTTCAATTTAAAATACCATTGTTTGGACTATAATTAAATGTTAGATAAAAAGCTGACTGTATTGATTTAAAATATGAAGATAAATAAAATTAATACTCACAATATTTTCTAACATTTATTGAAATATACTTGCAGCATTTTATTTTCATATTTTAAACATTTTAAAATCATATTAGATGGAATATTTCATGGTATGTAACTGCTGCTTATATAATTGTTTTTAGGATATACCCAATTACTTATGAACTGTATTTTGTATTTGCATGCCCTTACACTTTTATATTATTTCAGTATTGACAGATGATCATTTTTCACGTGACACTCACATGCGAATTATTCTTGGTAACAAGGCTGTGTTAAAAAAATCCACTTCTGATTCAAAGTACTATTTGTGATTTTATGTAATGTATAATATGTTAATATTTATAATATTTTATTTTACAGTTATAACAAGAATTTAGGAAACGTTAAGCAAAAACGTAATGGAATTGTTACAAACCCAGCATTAAGAATAATGCCAGCTATTCGTAATGGTCTAGAAATGGCTGCTGGACGTAAAAATAAAACACCTCATTTGCCCACAGATAGTTTTAAATGGCGAAAAGAAACGCCTTTGTAAATATATATTCTATAAACCCAAGTGAGTTTTTATTAAAGATTATTTATTCATTTTTTTTGTAAAAATGATTTAAGAGGTTGCCATTATGTTTTAATTTCTATGTATGGATTGAAAACTAACCCAGTAATAAAGTTAGAAATTACCAATCATCCTCTAGGCCTAAATCAATAAAATAAATGTACTAAGTAATAATTTATACTTTAGATTTATAGAAATTATGTACATTTTGTATCAAGTTGATCTAATTTTGATGAAATATATTTTTTTATATCTTTCCTTCGTGCTCTTAAGTATTTGTGGCCAATAAAATATTATTATTATCTTTTAAACATGGTGTGTCACAAAAACTAAGTATTTATCAAATTCATCCATTTTGTAATAGAATTATTATTTTGGTTGTACAGAGTAATTTTATAACTTGACATTAGAAAGAAAAAACGGATTAATTTGTGTATACTTAGTTGTAAGTATGGTTTAAGAATAGTTTAATTCATAGTGCAATCTAATTTTAGTATGAGATAATGTTTCTCAATGTTAGAAACTGAAGTAAATTTAAACATCGCTAATCATCCCATATACTTATTTTATAACGGCATTTGTACCGTTTACTTATAGTTAAAAACGATAGAGATTGTGATAGAACCGTAGAAGTGAGCATTTATAAACTACTGATGTATTAATTTTAAAGAATACTCTTTAAATCGTATTGATTCAAACACTTGTAATTACTTAAAATCCATTCTAAAGTTTGCATTTAAAATAAACCAATTCTGTATGTGTACACGTAATGTACTTCAATTAAAAACAACATATTCATCAAGTTTTTTTCAATTTATTAAGAGGATGTCAGCACACCATTTGTTTTCTATTACTGACCCACGCTCTACATCAGGGGTCTTTGACCTACCCGCCAAGGGCTTTTTACTGGCTCTCCAAGCTAATTAATGTTTTGATTATTTTCATTTGGTTGTCATTGTTTTTAATTTATTGAATTAATTGAATTAAATTAATTTATTTGTTTTTTTCTTTTGGTGTTATTCGTAACAGCTTATAATAGTAATTTATACATATATTACACTAATTACTAACGCTAACTAATAGTAGAAAAACTCATTATACAATAAAAACAAACATTAATTTTTTTAAATAAATCTTATTTATTCTTCAATTTCTTAACCAATCTATTCCTCTAAAAATGTTGGCCCGCAAGTCTAAAGCGTATCTCAATTTTGGCCCGCCGTAAAAAAAAGGTTGGAGACCCCTGTTCTGTATAGCAAATTTAGCAGAACCAACCCTTTGTTATTTTAATAGTAAAGTGAACTCACCTATTATCAAACTAAGTTAAGAACATTACTTGTATCGCTAAATTGGCTTTTTCATGATATTTACATTTTTATGCAATTTATAAGCATTTTTAAATTTGAATATTTAACATCCTCTTAACTTATATAAAAATTTAAATAACCAACGGAGCGACACAGGTTTTGTTACTAACTAAAAGTTACAACATAGGATTAGTTCTGCTATTGTATTACAATAGTACATAATTTTAGAATTTACCAAACTATAATTTACATTAAATGTAAATTAAAAGCTATTTTCTTTTGATGCTTAAATTTTTTACAATAATTATTTCTGATGAGCCATCAATTAAGAGTTTGTCCGTCACAAATACACATGGTTATTAATAGAAAATATATAATTTTGCATCTTTTCTTACTCATAGTTATTATTTTAACACATCATATCTATCGCAACATTCGTATTTAACGTCAGTAAACGAAACTACCTCAAGAATGTTCATGACAATAGTTCAAAATGCATACAATTTTCTGCATAACATACCACCATACTATACAAATGCCTATGTCACGTGTCTGCATATTTGTGATAAATTAAACAATATAAATTGTATTTATGATTAAAATATCTCTGGACTTTTTAAGAAATTCCTATTTTTTTACAACCTTAATTTTAGAAAGATTTATTATAATATACCACCATTACTACTAATACCCACAGTGTTCGGCATAGTGTGTGTTCCTTACTACTTTTGGATTGTCCGATGAACAGATTTTTATTTTCTTTGTTGTCGACGGTTTTTTTTTTTTTATGTAGATCTATGGAAGTATTGTTTGTATTATGTTAGGTCAGTACAAGTATTGCGTGCATGTGCAAAAAACGTGTTGCCTAAACTTCTATTATTCGTTATGTTGAAGAATTTGTTTTTCTAACAATTTCAACAACCAGTTTTTTTTTTTATTCCAATTGCAATAAAGTTTTTGGGGCTTGGTAATTATCATTCTTTACCATATTGATATAACTATATTCAAAGCCCCTTTTTATAAACTAGTATGTAGAAAAACGAGTTGGTATTATATTTATTTTATGACTCCTTATTAGTTTTATTTTACATTTTAATGTTTAATGTCTACTTACTGTTTGTATACGATAATAATAAATTTGCACTTGTGTACTAACAAATTACTTGTCTGTATCAAATTTTTTTTTTTACTGTATAACTGAAGCTTATTACAAAATATAATACTTATGCCCGGTTGCATGAACAATCACTTAACATTTAACGAATCAATTGTGAGCTAAAGGTCCCTTAAACATGATTGGTCCATTACATTTTATTGAACTATTAAATTAATAAATCCTTCATGCAACCTGGTATCAATGTATTTATTTTTTAAATACCTACTAGTTAAATAAACCTAATAACTAATAATACATCACGATTAGTCCTTATTTATTTAAACTATTTTGTAATACGAATAAATCTTTCTAGTCCTCTTTTTTTATCTACATTATTATACTATAAATAATGTACCTAATAAACTTATAACTATTTTTTCCTTTTTTTTTTTTCGTAACTAAACTCCGTACGAAACATTAACTTTTTTTAAACTACTTTAAGTTTCTAGTCAATAAATTTGTTAGTACAATTTTTAATGTCGTTTCTTATGTTTGATAATATTGTACAAGCAAAGCTCAACGGCCGATATTTATTATTTTTTTGGTACTTAGTTTTGTATAATTCTAATGTGAAGTAGACTGATAGAATTTTTTTTAGTAAAGCTTGAATTATATTAAATTAAATAAATGGAAATATATTTTAAAAATACTTGGTGTTTTATTTTAACCTTATTTTTTATTCCGTGAGATTCCCTATAAAGACTATTAATATATAGAGAAAAATACTCATCAAAATTCCTACAGTGGAACTTAATGTTTACTCCAACAACAACTATGAAAACAGTTTTGGATTTTTAGCAAAATGTACAATATATTGGTTTGACAAGTGTACAAAAGTCTTGGATAAATGGGAAATGGTAAGTTCCTATATGGCTATACATAGGTTTTAGCTGGGAAAAGTGTAAGAAATGTATAAATTACTATTAGATTCTGAGCGGATTCTGATGAATGTACTGATTTTACAATGATGTGTTTTTTTTATATTTTTATTTTTTGTATTTGTCACTACCGTTTGGGGCAGTAAAACTGCTTAAATTTTTTTCAACAGTATCTTGTTTGATGAGAAAGTGAATCTAGTTGTTGGCATTTGGGAGGTCAATATTTAAAATTCTCAATAGTTTTCAAAAGCACAATGAAAAAAACATAAAAATTAAGGAAAAACGGGGATTATCGGGTAGATACATTAAATCTTCAATGGTAGCTTGTATTAAAATTTTCTATACACAATACCATTTTCAAAATATTTTGATTTGTTTTTAACTGTTCATTTTCAGTCTCCAATTTTCTTAGTTTTTTTTTCTATTTATGTCAATAAAATGTTTATTGGGTAAAAAAGCTTGAACATTTAATACAAAGCTCTTAATATAGTCCATTCTAGCATAGATTAATTAATATACTAAATAATATCTTTGATTCTAGTAAAAAGCAGTACCCTTCTGTCAATAACAATTCTACTCAATCACTATACCTTAGAATGACCACGAAAAAATAAATTAACTAGACTATTAATAACATGAAAGGGGCAACACTCGGCCTGGGTTTAGACGGAATTACTATAAACATTATAAAACACAGAGCCTAAACATTTGATGACAAACACAAAAAAAAAAAAATTTTAAAAAAAACACACATCATTGTAAAATTAATACATTCATCGCTCTGCTCAGAATCTAAAATACAAAGGCACAATTTATATATGTTGTATAATTCAGCAACAAATTACTAATTTCAACTATGGGTGAATAAAAAGTTTCATAAAAATATTAGTTGAAGTTAAGCAACCACCAAACAGTCAAACAAGTGAATTATAATTTTTTTTATTCTACGTAATTTGGCAATTATTTTACCCAATGTTATAATTTAATATAAAAATTGTACCAGTGATATTATTAATTATAAGCGTGGTTAGTTATTTTTAATTTATATTAAGGAAATGTGTGGGGGTTGTTCCATTTTAAAATGTTCTAGGAGTTGATGAAAATTCTAGAAAACAGAGAAGTCTGATTTTGTACTTTAGTTTTGAATAACCAATTTAAGATAATAAAGTTTTATTTTGTACAAAAATATTTTTGTAAGTAATAAATAAATAATCAAGTTCTTCTACCTTTTCTTAGGCTTGCTAGTTTACAAAAGAAATACAGCTGCATGGTGTATATTTTTACTATGGCCAAAGTAAAATGTTTATTTTATATTATACTTATAATAATATGAAGTATATTACATACTAACATTATTGTACTTACTATATAGCTTAAACAATTTAAAGAGTACATAAAAATTATATCATTGATATATTACCTCTTGTACAACAACCCACAATTGTTTCAATGTTCCAGACATGTTGTTTTCACCATGACATTCTTCAATCTTTATCTTTTATGTTAAGATTAAATATCAGATTTGAAGCCTCTCAATAATTTAAATTAAACAACACAAAAAGAGTCATTATAACCTAAGATAGAGGTTAATGGTTCAATAAAAAAATGTAACCAAATTGATAATTTAGATCAAAGTAACAAACAGACTTCCTGCAGACAGCTTGTCACATTTATTATAATAATCGCAAATATCAATCATTATTTTTGAATAACAGGTAGTTCATATAACTATTATAAAAAAAGTGCGTGAAGTTCTCTTAATCACTAACATTAAAGAACAGTTAAACTTGAACGATCTAAAAAAAAAATTATACAATTGATTAACTAACAAACCACACTAATGTGTGAAATATCTAATAGTATTGTATTACCTTATATGAACAAATCATTTTTGAAATGTAAGTTTTTTTATTTCATAATTATTAATATGGTATTATAGATGAAATATAAATATCAAATTAATAAGTGTTAAAAACTCTTTTTTATACTGTATTTGTAGGATAAAAACCATGTATAATGTTATAAATGCAGTCCGTGTTGAAATCACCAACAAATAAAATAAAGCTGATAAAATTGTATGGATAAAAAAAAATCTTAGTTTCTAGTTTCTAGATTTCTAGCAATAATAATTTCATACCTAATGGGTTTTTATTGATCGTCCGTCATACAGCATGAAAAGAATGAGGATAATTTTTCCTTCATTTTACAAAGTAATAACTAACTTATGTACGTTAAGACATCATGGTAGTGATTGAATAAACACTAATGTATGTACTAGGTTATTTTGGTCCGTACATTACATTTAATAATAATAATAGTATAATAATAATGGCGGATTCTTAACAATGTACTGATTGAGGATTTAATTAAAAACTATATACTACACATCAAATCTTCTTTACATTTTTACCAGACATGCACTTCACGGATCTCGCTAATGATGTTGTTAGCATTCTGTAAGGCCTGTTGAGGAAGAGAAAATTTTTCAAAACCAATTTTTACATGATGGTGACATATATATTATAATACCTTAAGCATATCAATAGCTTCTTTTCTGCGATTGGATATATGTTCAGATTCATTAAGTAATTCTTCTACTTGTTCGGATTTGTATAAATGTGTGACTAGTTCTGATTGCAAGTAGTTCTTCACAAAATTTACTAAAAAGTGCATTATGGCCTTTGGAACGCTATCTTGAATAGATTTCCTCACAATATAGAAATATGATTTGATCAATCTTTCTGTAAACCATCGAACAATAACAAATTAAAATTGATAAGCATTTGACAAATTAACAATATTATAACAATCTTTAAGTGGAGACAAATATGTACCAATTACGTCACAATCACGCAGTTCTTTCTCAGATAGGTTCCTGTTGGATGGACTCTGCAAATCCATGCTGCTAAAACTGCTGGCTATAGTCGAAGGCATACATTCATTTTGCGTTTGATGCACAGGTGTCGTCGCTGGAGACGATTCTACGGAATTCATTTCACTATTCATGTCCGCTTGATGCTGCTTTGGCGTTTTCTTTATTGATCCCATACTGGCGACACTCTTAAAAACATAAATATATAAATATTACCAACAAATTCCTACTGTAGGGGTAAGCCATTCCTATCACTACAACTTTACAATATGATATACATTTCTGCTGATGATTTAGTACACCAATAGTAATATTTATCAACATTTAAAATAAAGTTAAGAACTACACTCGCACACTTACATCTCTATCACATCCAGTCGTAGAGTTGTTCACATTGTATTTTCTCAACATTCGTTGCCTTGAATATTCATCTTCTTCAGCGCTTTTCATCATCAATGACACGAGTTCTGCGTCCCTATGAAAATCTGGATGTTTGGTGTTTATATACGCCAGTTCAATGGCCACCAAGTTTTCAACCTTTATGTATTAACATAATAAATATAAATTCTGTTATGCGTCATAAACACTCAAAATTTACCATTGCATTTGTTGTAGGTAAACGTCTACGCAATAACTGTGTCACAACATCTACAATGCTTTCATGGAGTTTAGGAAATCTGATCATTTCCTGTTGTGATTCAATACCACAGTGTTGGATCATACGCTGCATTTCTTCATGTACAAGTTCTACACACCGCAAAGAAGGTTCTTCTAGCCGGCGTATTTGTCTTTTAACTAACAACTCAAAAGATACTTCTGGAACAAACAATGCTGGTCTAGGCCCCGTGGCATTTCTTATGGCGGTCAACACATCCATTTTGGATAAACCTGTCAGAGGATGAATAGAATCCAAAACCTTGCCAAATGTCTCGTGAAATATGTAACATATACGGGCACCACCACATCTATAATTAAATAGAATTGTTATTTATGTAAAACCAAGATAGATCAACATTTTTAGTTACAGTTCGGTTGTTTCGATATTCTTTGAAGTACCATCAATTGTTGAACAATATGCCGCAGCAAATTTTGTAATGATTTGCAACAATGTTTGGCTCTTATCTGATACATCGTCACCAAATGAATACAATAGTGATTGGAATTGTGAAACCATAACGTTTACTCTTGTCTAAAACCATACAATTCACAGATCTTATTATATTATATATCTTATATCTTATATTTCAAATCTTATTCTAGAACTTATTCAAATTATTAATAAATAGCATTACTATATAACATCAAGTGAAAACCATACAACTCAACGATTTAATTATTTTTCAATACACAAATATTGACTTGTAAAGTACAATGGGCATTAAAGTTTTTACAATCAATAAAGATATAATAAGGATAGATATTTTTTCCTATTCATAAATATAATCCATTTAATGCAGATAAGGTACTAATAATCAAAAAATTAGTAACATTTTTTAATTCAGGTACATTTTTTTAAACATTTTTGAGGACATGATTCTATATTCTTTTTTATTATTAAAACATTTCTACTATTAGTAATTCAAATTTAAAAATTAAATAGTATACCTAATATATGAATTAAAATGAAAAAAATCTTTTAATAATAACTATTCTTAAATATAATTATTTTATACTTATGGGTATCGGAGTCTGTGCGTTTTTAGTTCAAAAATATGTCTTACAGGAAAAACTCTCACGCCCTGTAGAATAGAAGGGTTTAGTTAATTTTATTTTTTATTTAAAAGAAGGTAAAATTTTGCAGGTTAGATCTAAGCCCGCTTTAAAAAATTATAATTACAGAAGCAAAAATATGCATTTAAATAATGCATAATATTGGCTCTTTTTCAAACGTATTTTTCTACCTCTAAATTTGGCCTTTAGTCAGGCCTAAAAAATGTGGTTCTTTTAAGTAAAAAAAAATTAGCAAAATTCAACTATTCTAGATTACTTGAGAGTTTTTCATGTGAAGTCATTTTCGTTTATATAATATACCAGGGATTGCAAACTTTTCTGTACCCATGTGTCAAATTAAAATGTTGGTTGGATTTTATTTGCCCTGTGTTTCAGCTAATTTGATGGCCCTTTTTTTAAACTTAAAAATTCCTTCATCCATAGCTTAAACGTTAAAAATACAAGTTGAGTGTGTCACTAAAATAGTGTGCGGGTGTCATAGGTTTGCCATATCTGTAACACACCGTACCCCCCTCCCTAATAAGGTATCGAGCTTTAGATTGGTGGAAAAGTATTATAATTAAGAGGATGTCAGCGCACTATTTGTTTTCTCTCTCTGGCCCACGGGCAACATAGACAAAACGCATTTACGCAAAATCATTTTTTCTATGCGTTTAAGTAATCTTAAGTAAAGTCACCTATTACAAAAAAGATAGAGAATAATATTTTTGAGGGAATGACATATCGATTTTATATTTTATTATTATTTGACTTTGTTTTCAACTTTCAAAATAAATAAAAAATGTAAATTTAAATTATGTTTAAATTGTTTTGAGACAATATTTGGACAAATCGATATGTCATTCCCTCAAAAGTATTATTCTCTATCTTTTTTGTCATGGTTGACTTTACTCTAAGTTTACTTAAACACATAGAAAAAATGATTTTGCGTAAATGCATTTTGTCTATGTTGCGTGTGAGTCAGAGAGAGAAAACAAATAGTGCGCTGACAGCCTCTTAAGGTAGCAACTAAAATATAAAATATAATTTTCAAACTATATAGAATTTCGGAAAATTGGAAAAACCGGACAGACACCCTTAATTTAATTTTTAGTCAATTAATTAAGTGGGTTTTAGGCTCATTATTTTTGTATAAGGCAGCTCACAATTCTAAGAGGACACTACACCCACATGTTTTGTTTCCGCCTTACAAACGTACGACATAGAAAATGTGTGTTTGGTAGAATTAATTTTGTGTTAGGTTTAATATTAGTAGGAATTGACCTATTATCAAGCTTAAAGGTAATTTTTTTTAATGTAACAACATTAACTTGTTGGTTTTTTACGATTTTTTTTTTTCTTATAACTTGCTTGACAAATAAAATATTGTAAAACCAACAAGAGAACACAAATAATTTTCTAACCTTTAAGTTTGATAATAGGTTAATTTCCTCTAATATTTAAGATAACAACACAAAAATGGTTCTGCTTGACGTCATCTTAAAAATGAGAGTTTAAAATTTGTTATGTTATAAACTGATGACTTTCTTTCTGTATACCGTATAGTCTTATTATTTAAATTAATATAATAGATTGTATGATAATAATTTACATTCAAAGTATAACAATAGTTAAATACTTTCATACATTTTTACAAGTAACTAACAAATAAGTAACTATCATGATTTCTAAACAGTCGATGACTATTGATTGATAAGTGAAAATTGTATAAAAGTAGTTGTAGGCTTTTTTTTGATAATTACTTTTAAGTTTGGCAAACAATCTCGAATGTGATGCATTAAAAGTCTGTTTAGTGTCTTTGTTAAATATGGAGTTCCATTTCGGTTGGCCAATGAAGGGTATTTCCTTTGCAAGTAAGTAGATTCATCTTTTAGAGCATTAGCAATTGACTGTAAAAAATTTAAGGTAAGAAATTGCTAATATTGTATTAATATTATAAGTTCTTCTTTCATACATACCTTATTGTCATTTATATCTTGCTGTGATCGATTAACAACACCAATTATTCCTAGTTTAACAGGAATCACTCGACCACATAAAATATCAACTGCATCAGTACCTGCAAAAAAAAGTAAGTTATAAAAAATTACAAAAAATTTGATTTAACAAATTAAATATTACCTGCATCCATTAGATCAAGTTTAGTGATTACAGCTAGAGTTCTTTTTCCTTCAGAATCTACTTCTTTGGCCAACTTTAAACTTTCACTATTTGTCATATCTGTATTAGCGGTACTTACTGCCAAAATAATTGAGTTTGGATTTTGAATATACTTGACAACTAAATTTTTCACTTGAGATTCAATATCATCGGGTTGGTCACCCACAGGAACCTACAATTTTTAATTTAATAAACTCATTCAGTTTCAAATATTAAACACTAAATCATGAGTGTCTCTACTTTAGTTATTCCAGGCAGGTCCACAAGCGACAAATTCAATACGTGTATGGAATATATTTTCAGGCTAATAGGGTCAGGGCATATCCCTTTATTACTGCCAGCAACTTTGTTAGTCTCATGTTGAATTTCATCTCGTATTTCATTAAAATCTTTGAAAACTTTATTTTTACAATGCAGGAATTCACCCCATTCTTCCAAATTAGCAGTACCTATAACATTATGTAATAAGAAGATTAAGATTATTTTATTACATCAATAAAATAATGTACAATAATATCTAAAAATTAATACTATTACCATTTTCTGAACTTCTATGTTCTTTATCAGTGAAAGGACAATTGACAAGCTGAAGAATTAAAGGACATCTAGTAACAATTCCTATACCTCTGGGTAAAAATGATCTACCGACAATACTTTCTATTACTGAGCTTTTACCGGAACTCTGTAAAAAAAAATAATGTTTGTGATTTTGTTTCATTAAGCCCCAAACAAACATAATATTATCTATTATTTAAAACAAAGAACCAAAAACTAACAGTTACATACAGTTTTATATTTTGTTTGCAGTTAATTCTGTATTAGAATTTAACCCTAGAACACACGCATTTAAAATATTCACGAGAATACACGCAAACGGTCTTTTTGTCACACACAGTATGGCATAAATCGTAGTCAACTAACAAGTCGCAATAAAAATATAATACCTAACTATCAATTTCGTTTATCGAGCAGCAATTATTAGAAACACAATTTAAAAATAACCCATAATTGATTTTTTACGATCACGCACACGGTCTTTTTGACCGTATATTAATACGTAATGTCTGGTAATGAACTTTGAACACTTCTATATTACTGACATCGGATTGTATACAGTTAGGAGTTGTATCTAATGTTAGTTTATCATCTAATTATTAGAAGGTACCCAGATTAGGTTACATTAATATTTCGTATTTTTAAAACAATGAACAAAATTCTAAAAGCCCGGTCTTTTTGACCGTGAAGTGTGTGCTCTAGGGTTAAGAAAAAACTGCCACATTCTTAAGAAATAGATTACAATTTGTCAAAATCAATTCTAGGTTTTAGTAATAATTAAAAACTAGAAAAAGTAACAACATGCCAAGCCATTTTAATGCTATACAATTATTTCTATTATTTGTATTATTCAGTGGTATGCCTACAAACATATAATGGTAGGTCAGAGACATTTAAAGAAGGCCAGCCTTACTGTTTTGAGGCCATAATATTTTGTTAAAATAGTTATATTTACTTTTGAAAATATAAGCCTCTGTTCCCTGGACTTTTAGTCATAACTTTAAATGTTTTAAATAATATAATAAATATACATGTATGACGTTGGTTGAGAAAAAAAGTTATAATCACTTTTAATGGCTAATTATAACTCTACAACTTTTTAATAGCAACTATTTTAAAGTTCTCCATAATAAACTATGTAATTTTGAGAGTGATTAATAAAATATGAAAACATTAATGGCTAGTACCTAGCACATGTATTATATACAAAAAATAACAACTAAATCAATATATTTTATTCTTAAAAGTATATTTTGTATAAACACAAATTTCAATAATATTGCTGTAAATTATAATCCATACCTTCTAAAATAATATTTTCTATTTTCAGTATTTTTTTATATGGCGGTTGAATGAATCCCATCGTTTTAAGTTTTAGTTTTAGTGTAGGCAAGTAGGTTACAGATAGGTAACAGATTGATAGTTATATTGATGAACAACAAAGTAAAAAGTGATAATACATTACAGTCCAATTAAACTTTACAGAGAGTAAATCGGTTTGTTATTACTAGGGCTCAGAGTTCGATGCATGAGCACCTTTTTTTCTGAACTGCTTGAAACGATGCTTTCCAAGATACAAATGTATTTCAAGTAAGCCCTATGCTAACAAAAAACTTTATTTGAGGCATTTTTCAAAGTTTTTGACATTTAAGTGTATTTTTAAACATTTTTAGGTTTTTAGGTAATTTTTAACCTATTTCCAGTAATATAACAAAAAAAATAAAAATATAATATGTAAATACATGTATTGTGCTAAAACCAGGATTTCAAAACATTATTTATAATGTTTTAATCGAAAATCTGAGGATTACCAGATGTTATATAGTTCAAAATGAAAATGATTTATATTACATGGAACTAATATTTATATTTCAATGATAAAATGTCTTAAACAATTAAAATATACATTAAAAAAGGCAAAAATGCGATCAAAAAGCAAAATAAAACTTTCAAATTGCAACACTTATTAGAAAGTTATTAATTAATAATTGATAGTGATATTGAATATTTCAAATTTATTTAGAGTCAAGGCATTAATTATTCAAATAATCAAATGTCTTTTAAATTAGAATCTAATAAACATTACAGAATACAGAATTATATTAGGTATATAAATAGATTATCAAAAGACAATAATATAATTACTGTGTGTATTACACTATGTTTTTAAATCGGTCAAAATTTGGTTAAGAGTTGGTTTAGAGGGTAGATGTCGAGGTAGATGCTCACTAATTCAATTGACCACAAAATCTCCTACTTGACCACACCACTACTATTAGTACTATTTTCTACCTTACTATTAACTGAAATCAGTTAACTATTAAATACAGATCAGTATTAAGTACTAGTAGGATCTGATTTTATTTACAAACAAATACATATTAATTAATCTTTATTCTTTGGTATATGTTTCAGGAAAATATTGAAATGTTTATATAAATCTCGGTATAAATAAAAGTCTATAATATTAAAAAAAAACTAAACTTGAATAGCTAGTAGGTACCCCCCTTAACTTTTTTAATAATTTTAATACCCAATGTTTTTATTTAGTTGCAGTATATGTAACTATCATAATTAATTTTGATTATTATAATGTTATAAAAATGTTGATAGGTAGGTACATTAGGATAAAATTATGAATGTAATATTTTTGTTCGAAGTGTTTAAGAATAAAATAGTAGTAGACAATGAAAAATGTAATTTAATCAAAATATCTAATTAACACCTAATTGGGTATGTAAAAGAAAAAGTACCTATGTTTCGATTTTTCTATTACACAATGAGTTAGAAATGATTTATAAATAATTTCTTAAATCTAAGTTGTTTTCTGTAGATCAGGATAGTTAAAAAGATACATTGTAATTATTGACTGTGTAAAGAATACAATTATATCCAAATGACATTTTTTTTCACACAAAATTATAAAGTAAGAATTATAACCTAACCTACATTGTAAAAATTGAACTCTTGACGTATAAAATATTGAATAATATGGGGAATAGTAATACACCTCAGTAATATGAGTTCATAAAATTATTAACTCTAACAATTAACAGATTTGGTAGAATGGCATAGTCTTACTATAACAGAAAATTAACATACCTGTGATCCAACTACTACAATTTGAGGAAGCTGTATGGCATCGTAACCGACAGTGTTGAACACGTCCTGTAATCGGTTGATGACAGGAATCAATGCCTCCATTGTAAGAGCCGGTAGTCCACAAACGGACGGGCAGACACGTCTGCACTACACAGGCTAGTTCCTTCAGGCACGGAGTAACTTTTCACCGACGCGTACTGCTCGTTGGCGGTGGCAGGAGGGCGGGCGACGGTTATTTTTTTTATTTTATTCTAAAGCGGCGTCTACAAATATTTGATCGGGCGTAGCTATAGAATTCGAATATCGGTGGTAGTTGTTGGCAAATGTACTGAAATTCAAACGGCTACGTGACCAGTGACAATATCGAAATACCTATCAGACACAATCGGTGGCGAATGGAGATGCGCGCAATGGAAATATTATAATGTCGGGCAAACGGCAGTCGGCAGTGTTCACAGTATGTCGGGAATCGGGAGCGGTGATAACGATAACGATTTTCTGCCGCGACCCGACGACCAGCTGCAAAAGGCGCGTTGGTCGGACCGTGGTAACAGACGCCACCGCTGGTGGTAACGTGAAAACGGCTGTGGAGGTTCTGATTACCGAAAAAGTATACACTGGCAGCAGTGACAACTACCGCTAAAATGCAAAATTTCTAATTTTGCATAATTAATATAAATGTTTAAATTATTTAAGGAAATTTATAATATGTCCTTGGTGTGAACTGTGAAGTCGAGTGACCAAAGAATTAATCATAATAGAGAAATACCCTATATTATTTCTTTGGACTATAGTTTGAATTGTTTGAAATTTTGAATAGTACCTAATAATACATTAATAATAAACGGAGAGCTAATTTAGTTTCTTAACTGTTGATAAGTACCAAATGTTTGCAGGCCATTTTAAAATATTATAATTTACACTTAAAAAGACATAGCTTCCACAGAGTGTTAAACCCAAAATGTTGTTCACAATACAACATGTAATAATATGAAAATAATATGCGTGTACTGAATGTAAAATGAAAATTCAACTATAAACAACAAACAATAACATTAATATTACCGCAAATAAATTTTTAATTTAAAAACATTTATCACCTATTTACTATGGTGAGTAACCAATAAAATTAAAAATTAAGTTCTAAAAGTTAATGTTGTACATTTTAATAGTATAATAATAAAACTGATGTGTAACAAATAGTAGATAATTACCATCGTATGTAATAGCAATATAAATTATATCATAAAATATACTTTAACTATACAGGACAACTTTACACAGAATCATTTTTTGTATGCAATGATTTATCATTGAACTAAAATTGAACACTTACATTACAGTGACTTTCACTACGGTATACCCTCCCCCTTTGTTAAATAGAATTGTCATTATTTCAAAGTTCCAAAATCAATTAATTCTAAGCGAACAATGAAAGTTATTAAAACATAAACCGACATCGTAATATAATAATAATAATTGTAATGTTTAGTCTTTAGTGTTTACTGTTTACAATGATTGTGTATACCTCCATGACTCCTTTACACTTACTCGCCGAAAGACGAAAGTGGGCAGTCAGCATAATTAAAATAATTATTATGATAATTATTGTAGGTAATGATGTTTATATTGTCCGCGCCGCCGATATCGGTAATGTCTTGTTGTTTTTTTTCAATTTGATAACACGTTATCTCGCGTACTTCTGTAGTTAATTGTTATATTATTGTATTATTTTTAATTTTACCTGTTAGATAACACATGGGTCGATAATCGTAAATTGATATTCATGAGCGCAGGCGTTAATCTTCTTCTCATCATTCTGTAACAATAATATTATAATAATTATAAAAACCTTTGTCAAAACGTAGTAGTAAATCGACTGACGGAGTAATATGTTAGAGAATCGCCCTGTAAAACAATAACAATAAATAATAATCACAATCAATCTTTGGGCGATCGAGCCATTTTTTTATCGCGATTCTTGTCATCTAACATTAATCGTTATTGACGACATTATACTGTGCACTTACGTATTCGTTTTCGTTCAGAGACGGCTCACAAGTGCATAACGAACAGGTTGAGTGAGGGCCGCGCCTTATAGGTACGCGACGGCGACGATGTAATTACGTTCCATTTTTTTTGCAATTTACGCGACTAACAGTATTTTTTTGGTGTTTGCTCCTACGATCGTTTTGACGGCGATCAAACACTATGAACGGTGCGCAGGATAATGCTAGATATGATGGACTCAATGACCAGTCTAATCTGTCAAGCGGACCAAACAATGTGGATCAATACAACGATTCCGGTATTGTTTTGAATTTTTATTGTGCATCCACTAAGAATGGTCTTAAGTATATTATTTTCGTTTTGTCGAACAGTTTGTCACTAGCAGCTTTTTGTCCATAATTGGTACATTGGTATATCTATAATATCAGTGAATGGCATTGTGTAGTAAATGTGCTTATTTGTAAATTTCTTGTTGTCTTATAACTTATTATGATATATTGTTATTGATGCATTAATACAAATTATAAAAATGCATTAGATGAACAATTGATGAATTTTGACATAAGAAAAAAAACTAAGGTAAAACTTGATATATTGATATGTTTGTTAAGAGGACGCCACACCCGCAAGTGTTGTCTCTGTCTTACAAACGCGTAACATACCAAATTTACGCTCAAAAATTCAAGTTTTATGCCGTTAGCTTAAAAATTAGAGTGTTCGACCTGTTATGAAACTTGATGGTAAAAACATTATCTGTGTTTTGTTGGAAGTTTTTTACGATTATTCAGTTTTTAAGTGAGTTATGAGCATTTTTAATTTATAGTTATTATACACGCTATCACTCACTTAAAAACTAAATTAGCGTAAAAAAAACTTCCAACAAAACACAGATAATGTTCTTACCATCAAGTTTCATATAGGTCAATTCACTCTAATCTTTAAACTAACAGCATAAAACTTGAATTTCTGATCGTAAATTTGGCATGTTACGAGTTTGTAAGACGGAGACAATACATGCGGGTATGGCATCCGTTGATTTAATGTTATAACATGTTAATTTAATATACAAACATACAGTATCCAATACATGGAGGCATCTCACAAATATAGGTATTAGGTATAGCAGAAAATATACAAATAATCAAAAACTGACTTTTGTTCAATTTAGCTTGCTTATTAAGATAAGTTGTTCTTTAAACATATTACCTATATTTTTAGTATCTTCCTAAAAATGTAATAAGATTGAAGGTGCCCTCAGAAAAATGTTTAATTGTCCCCAACATGTAGGTCTGCGGCTCCCCCTGATAATGTCATAACTGCACAAAAATAGTGTTTATGTTATGTAGTTACCTAAAACCTACATTAATGCATTTTGTAAGTAAAGAATTAACCTAAATATGTATTTAAGTAATAATCTTAAAATTAAAATCTGCAGAACAAACCATTTAATTACTAGGGTTTAGATGTTTATGACTAACATGTTTTGGTATTTGTCCAATGTACTATTTACTGTATTTACTGTACGTTTAATTGGGCCCTGAAATTTTCAATTTTTTTAACTACACACTATATTTTAATTAAACCTTTATAGCCAGTGATGTACACAGATAATTAAGACCCTTCTACAAAATGAATATGTAGTAATAATAGCAAAAAAAACATTATTTGCTACACACTTTCAAATTTTGTAGTATACACTACACTTTTTGTACTACACGTCTACACAAAGTGTGTCAAAGTGTACACAATTTTAGAGCCTGCTTTTAATGGTTTAATATGCTATCTTACAAAATATAGGTACTTATCTAGTAATATCTATTGGGTCTAATTTACAATTTTGCAATTAATATATGCCCTAAAAAGTGACATAGAGTGACATATTTTATGAAAAAAATGAAATAAAAGAGAAAATATCTTAAATATCTTTATTTCAATTTTTATTTGCTTAAGCTAGTGAGCATGTAAAAACTTGTCTGTAGGCTGTAGGCTGTGGTTTGAGACTCCTGGTTTACAATATTTGTCATTATCTAGAAGCAGATTTGTTATTGGACAATGAAGAAGAATACATTCATCCTTATTCGGAAGAATATGTACTTTTGGAGAGGAAGATGCGTAATAGATTATCTTTTTTCTTTATGAATCCAATTGAAAAATGGAAAACAAGAAGGAGGTTTCCATACAAATTTGTAATCCAAATTATCAAAATAATATTGGTTACGCTTCAAGTAATGGATGAGATAATGAATATTTTATTACTTTTGTAACAATTTAATATATATAAATATTTTTTTTTTTTAAGCTTTCATTATTTGCTCATACTCGCTACAGTCATGTAAACTATACATGGGGAAATAGAATTACATTTTCACATTTATTTATTAAAGGATGGGATCCAGCACGAGAAATAGTCTCTTATCCACCTGCACTGGGACCCCTAGCTATTTATAATATTGAATCATTTTATTCAACAATTAACTATGCCGTGGTTGGTGTAAGTATAGAATTTACTTATTGTAAGTATTGTTTGCAAAATGTTCTTACTTATCTACTTTTTTTGAAACAACAGATAAAATATAATATAGTTTTGTGTATCACAGAGACAATGATTCTTTTGCTGACATTTTTAGAATTTTTTTTTTTACTAAAAATTTAAGTATGTAGGTGCTTAATTGTTAATAAATATGTAAATATTAAAAATGTTTGAAAATATTTTGTTAAAATTTTGTGGCGTCCAGAAATCATAAAAAATATGATGATCAGTATTTCATTATTATAGACATAAGTAGTATCTAATAACAAATTAATTATCATAGTTATTAGTTAATAGTTATTACTTATTATTAGTTTTAGATTCTGAGCGGAGCGAAAGAATGTATTATTTCACAATGATGTCTTATTTTTTTTTACTGTCAATTTTTGAAAAATTAGATTTTAATTTTTTGATGTAAATTCAAAATTAATAACAAAATACCTTTGAAACAGTCACAAAATACTTATATTATTATTTTCCATAAATGGTAACATTTTTTTAAACTCTTTTTGAACTAGTTATAGCCTTTACATTTTTTTTACACTATTTTTGATAACAATTTTTTCACTTGGTACAAAAGCTTGAAAATTTAATACAAGGTTATGTAATTTCAAAAATATTAAAGATACATAGGCAGGATTATTTTTGTATGTATTTAAAGATCAAATTTTGACATAATTCATCAAAATTTCGAAAATTTTCCAACTATTTTTCAGGTAGAAATTTATAAAAACTTTTCGTTTTATAGCTAACATTAGAAATATTGATAGAAGACAAATGTTCCTACCTTAAAAAAAGCTAAGTAAAAATAAATTTAAAATATTTTTTGGGAGCGTTTGAATTTAAACTTTTTCCCAAATTTTAAAAGGACCATTTTCCATGTACTTATAGTAGTTTCAAATAATTTTGAACTTTTTATAGCTATTAGAAGTTTTTTAAATGTTGTAAGTATTTCTTTTCATAGCTAAGATTAAAAATTATAATAAATGATTTCATATAAGTTTTCTACCCATAACAAGACTAATTTTTAATGAGCTTTTGATCTTATAACTTTTACAATATTTGATATTTAATGTTAAATCTTAAATTATAGAGTTCCTCATACAATAAATAATATTTTATTATTGAATCCAAAATAACACATGCATAACAACCACATGCTTGATAACTACTAAACTAGAGCGGTACCCACTTTTAGTAATAATTAATCTCACGGTTTTTTTGACATTTTTGAATGATTTTATCTTTATTATTTTGTAATTTTAGTTGACCAATGACCATGCTATAAAATATTATTATAATTTGAACAACAATCAACTTAATTTTTGCTGGTATTATTGTTTTTTAAATATCCATCATTACATATTATTTTGAAATATTGACAGTAGTCTAAGTTTTTGAACTTAAAACTGAAAATATTCCATTTTGTTGTTATCATTCGTTTAATTTATCTTTATGATATATATTCTATTTTGTAGTATTTGAATGAATGAATTCTATTTATGAATATATTAGTACTATTTAACAATTATTTTAATGAAAGTTTGTAATTTATTATTAACACCCATTTATTTATATAGTATGCTAACATCAGTAACGCAATTGGATCATACTCATATCTAAGCGAAGATAGTAAAGTTGTGGATCCAATATTTTGTACTGTTCATTATAAAGAAGGTAGTGTGTTTGGTTTCAACGAAAGTTATACCTTTGATGGAGAAATAATACAAGGTAACTAAAATACGTGCTATTATAAATTCTAAGATTTGGTTGTTGCATAAATAAATTTAATTTATTTTTAATCTTTAGAATGCCTGAATATCACTATAACAGATGATATAAAAACTAAAGGATTTTCAATCAAAGATTATCTAATTCAACAAAATAAGACAATCTATTTTTCATCTTTATTAAAAGCTAAATTAAAATTTGCATTAAAAACTGTTAACTTCAGAGTTGCTGGAAAGTATTCACCTCCTGATTGTTACAAATTCGAAATTCAAGTAAATATAATTTTGTGTAAATTTTTAAGAACGATATAGTTTAACATTAATTAATTAATAAATAAGTTCATTCTTTAAAATCTTTCAAAATATGACATTTAAAATAAAGAATTTGCAAGAAATTTTGGGTAATTTTTATTTAAGGCTGTATTATTGAAAACAAATTATTTATAATTGATATTACAAAATATAGATATCTTCTGACTCATAAAAAAAATAAATGTATTTTTGATCGGTTAAAAATATATACATTATTCATGATTAATAAAAATATATTTTATTACAATAATATATTATTGTAAATTATTTATTTATATTAGATTTATCGTATTATTATTTTAGATAAAATATCTAAATCATTATACATTTAATGGATTTCATTACAGATAACATTAAACAATGAAGATATGGATGGTCAAGTGCTGGTAGACTTGGATGTAAATCCTTTTAGGCTAAATTGTAGAGGTAGCGTTGAATACATCAGTAAGTTAAAAAAATAGTTTTTATGATATGTCAGACTGGTATTATTAATATTATTCTTTTTCTTTTATTTAAGTCGATAACAAAGTCGAGTCATTTTTGAGGAGCGTATTAAATTATTTTGTTATCATAGTGTGTACTATTTCAATGATACTATGTACAAGGGCTATATTGAGAGCACAACTACTGAAATATGTAAGCATATAATTTTGTCTAGTATCAATGTCATTTGGTAACTTTATAATATTTATTTTTTCAACCATAGGAAACAGTAAGGTATTTTGAAGACATGCTAAAGTCAACATTGAGTTATAAAGCACGATGGGAGTTTTGGAATTTGTGGTATATAATGATAATCATCAATGACATACTGATTATATGTGGTTCAGGAACAAAGGAAAGAATAGAAAAAAAGGTAATGTCATAAAATGGCGTACACGTGGTATTGTGTGTTCAAATCCCTTGTGTTTTTTTATCTATATTAAAATGTGAAAATGTTTTTATAAAACGTACATTTATATTTATGCTTAAATTTCCTCCCTCCCACTTTGAAAATTTCCTTGAACACCACTGAATTATTAAAATCATATTAAATATTAATAGTTAATAGGTATTGTTAAATAACTATGTATTTGTAGCAATTTATTGGCGACCAATGGAATTTATGTAGTGTATTACTTGGAACTGGAAATTTGCTGGTCTGGTTTGGAGTTCTTAGATATCTAACATTCTTTAAAACTTACAATGTAAGTTTAAGTTATGCTTTATTGATTATAATTCATAATAAAATATATTATAGAGATATATTAAAATTGTTTATTTTCAGGGTGTAATATTAACATTACGGCAAGCTTTTCCAAACACTTCTAGGTTCATTTTATGTGCGATTCTATTGTATGCTGGCTTCACATTTTGTGGTTGGTTGGTATTAGGACCTTATCATATGAAAGTAAGTATTGATTTCAAATTCATAGGTAACATGTTATTAATTATTTTCTCAAATCTCCCTAACAATTTAATAAACTAATGTAAATTAAACATGCCTATTGTATCATTATCCATTATTTATTTCTTTATTTTTTATACAATAAATTATTATAACTACATAAAAAATTATTTTCATACATCAAATTTTTAAAATTATACTCGTAGGTACTACTATAATAGTTATATATTACAATTTTAAAATTTTAAAATCTCAAACTGAATATCTAAAATAATTTCCAACAACTAGTTATGTTAAAAAAAATATTATATATCTTGTCTTAAACTTGTAAAATTAATTTTTTTAAATATTTAAAGTTGATAATTTATTACTAAATATTAGAACATTATACAAAACAAAATAATTCATTTATTTTGTATTAATAATGGTAGATTTAATATTATGTGAATATGGGAGTTTTCATAATTTATGAATGAATAAAGGGAATGTTTTTAAGTTTTTACTACTAAACAATTATAAATTATTAACTTCATTCTAGTAAGGTATTAAATAACCCTATTTTTAGTTGAAGTCAAATAGTTCCATTTTTAAAACATTTTTTAATATGTCGTGTATTTGTATGTTTAGTTCCGGTCGTTGGCAAGTACATCTGAATGCTTATTCTCTTTAATCAATGGAGATGATATGTATGCCACATTTACAATCATGGCTACAAAATCCTCATTGCTGTGGTGGTTTAGTCGTTTGTACTTATATTGCTTTATAAGTCTGTTTATTTATGTGGTTATCAATCTCTTTCTATCGGTAATCATCGACTCCTATGAAACAATTAAGGTAAATACTATTTAATCAAAACATTTTACTACTATATAATGTAGCTTAAAATTGTTATATGTATTTTTAGGTTTTGTTAAATTATATTAAGTGTTTCCCCACGTATAATAGTCTAATTTATTTAGTTTCATTTAGATTTGTTTTTTTTTTACTTTTAACGTTGCACTTGTAAACAAGTTAATTTAAATTAAAGCAATTAAGCAGGGATAACCAAATGGTGCCTTGCAAACTGCATAAAGCTGTGGAAAAATGTGATGTGTTAAAAGGATAAGAAATTGATTTTTTAAATCCTTATTTCTTATGATACCAACGCCGATGAGATTTTCTTTCAATTTCATTTTATTTTTAGATCTTATCTTTACTTACTTTCTTTGGTTAAATATGATTATTGAATTTTGATGGCCTCCGAACTTCCTGTATTCCTGATATGACTCTTCAAAAGTATTAATTTGTGATCCATGCTCATAAGTGATATGCGTCTTCAAAGTAAAAATTAGAATTATTAATAATATTAAAAGTTATATACTTTCAAATAATATGTGAATATTTTTAAATTAAATTGCTGAAATTTTTATTAACCTTCATAAATATCTTTAAAAAATAACGTATATTATACTTGATAATATAAGGTTACAAAGAAAGGATAATATTGTTTACAAAATTTGTTTATTTTTAGAACCAACCACCCGATAATAAACCCAAAACTGACCTGGAACAGTTTATGGTTGAAGGTACATTTCCTACATCATCATTTGATATAACAGAAGAGACTGATAATTGGGCACAAGTATCATTTGCCCAAACAGTTAGGAGAATATTTTGTAGTTTTTGTATGTAAGTTCAAGTTTAAAATAATTATATCTGAATTAAAGGATAACAAAAACGAATTAATATAATCGAATTTAATATTATAAACAATAATTGACATACGAGTGACGTTATTTCAATTTGACAATGAGAATAATGATGTACATTTTTCATGGTGACATATTTTTTATTTAACAAGTTTTATTTTCAGCGATTTCAAAAATTTACGCCAAACATGTTTGTTTATTAATCAAAGAAGCCGACATTTAATTATTTGATATGAAGATGGCTATCTATTTAATTTTATATTTTCGTTACCAATATTTATTATTATCTAAACTCTATATTTTATACACATATTATAGATGTTTATTATACTACATATATATTATAGACTGATTCACTGTGTATCCTTTCCTAACTGCACTTCACTAATTGAACTATAATTATTAAATTAATTTAGTCACAAGATAGTGATCTAGTAGGAATATAAGATAAACTACTATCATAGGTACATTATGTTTAATACTTAATTTCATTCAATTTTTGTTAAAAATGTTTATGATTAAACACGTTTTTGTTTTTGTTTTGTTTGGTAAATAATGTGAGAGGACAGACACAATAATCAATATTGCTTTCATGTGGCGTTCCTAAAAGTCAATTATTGTTAACCTAAATTTAATTATGCATACTGTTTTAATCTACCATATGAACTATATTATAATGTTCAATTAATTGTTTGGTAATGCATGTCATAAAGTTTTTTTTAAATTATAAATTACATTATATTATACATCTTTGAATTAAAATAAACATGAATTGTTGTAACATTGTATTTTGTTTGTTGCTATCATGGGATTTTAAATATGACGTGTCAATGCTACATGAAATAATGTGTTCAAAAGATAATTTTATTTTTGTATTAAATGTATTGTTTTCAATAGTTAATTATGGTTATACATTTTTTACCAATTACTCATAAATGTTTGTATTTTAAAATATGATTGAGTTTTTAAAATTATTGGCTGTTTTTGAGCTATAGATACTTAATATGTAATATGTATAGACCCATCCTATTTTTAAATCTTTCATTTTCAATGTTGATGGGATGCTATGAATGTATTGATTTTTAATGGTGTGTGTTTTTTTTTGTGTCTGGACACATTTCTTATATTAGAATAAACGCTCTGATCCTCAACTTTGATGGAGGTTTCTGGTACCGAAATGAATCTATACTCTGTTCAAAATAAGACGATGGGCGGCGTCTGACCATAAAAACTGGTCACTGCCAGGTCATTGTCTTATTTTGAACAGAGTATAGTTGGTATTTAATTGTAATTTAATTGTTATAATTGTAATAATTTATTATTATTATTATTATAATTTCAATTTTAAGATGTACAAACAATTTTAAATTTTAAAATACTCATAACTCGCCTTAAAATTGAATTATAATTAAAAGCCCATGAGGTTGCCTAGATAATAATATTCTTTATCTACAAAAAAAAATAAAATTTATAAATACATCCAAGTGAAAAATAATTGTAATATAACTTAAAATATTTAAACTAAAAACCCAACTTACTTTTTAATTGAGTACATTTGAAGACTCTTTCCACATCTTAAAGACGTTTTTCAACTCTGAAACACAATAACAACAATGATATTGTTATATAATATAATATGGTGGAATTACATTGAGTTAAAATTAAATTTGAAAAAAATATTTTGTATTCAATTTACGGATAAAATAATTATTTTCTTTTTTTCTATATATAATCAAGACCTAATTTTATATTTTGAGCGGAGTGATAAAAGTATTGCTTTAACTATAGCAGGGGTGGCCAGCGAGAAGAGACTCGCAAGTCACTAAATATATTAATAAAAATTGAAGAGCCAAGATGTAAAAGAAATGTGACCTTTTTTTTCTTTTGGATAATGTTATGTTAAGATGCGAGCCGCAAAAGTCTATGACACGAGCCGCGGTTTGGCCACTCCTGAACTATAGTATAAGAAATACTTTTCCATGATCTACGAGTTAAAAAACGAGTAAGTAGTGTATTAAAATATAGAAATCATGGATTGTATATTTGTATGTAATAATGGTTTGTTTTTCCACGGATTATAATAAATTGTTTTGATATTTTCAAGAGAGATTACATTTTGAGAAGGTTTATTATTTTCTATGATGCAGTTTCCTGACTTAGGAGGTTTCAATACACTGTAAACGGATAACATTTTGTATAATTGTAAAAAGGTTGGAGCTGTTTGATGATAATTTGCACCTCCTGATTGGCAAATTGTACCAAAAAAACGCTAAATAGGTAATAATTTAAACTTTAATAATAATCATAATTTGGAATATTGTGTTTTTCTTACTTCCAAAGCATCTTGGTTAATTTTTCCAGTAAGAATGTATCGTATACCATATTTTTCTTTTAAGTTGATGCACATTTCTAGAGTAGAAGTTAAAGTTACTCTTGGCCCTTCGGCAGTATTATTGGAAAGAAAGTATTTTGACTTTATTTTGTTATTAATAACACGCTGTTTCCATTCAATCAATCACTCCAGAGTATTTTGTAAAATCTGGAAAATAATACCAAAATAGTTAGATGCTATTAAATAGAAATATTTTAAGCTTTTTAATTAATGTGAATCAGCACCAAACACCAATCAAAATAAATAATTGTATAAGCTGTTGGTACTCAAGCAAGCAACCTGCATAATATAGTTAAATTACCTATTCCTGTGGTTGTATAGAATATAGATCATGATTAAAATGCAACTCATTAATTGTTAAATAAATATAAGAACTTATTAAACTTATTTAAGAGGACGTGATACCCACATGTGTTGTCTCCGTCTTACAAGTACATAACATACCAAATTTTACGCTCAGCAAGACACGTGTAACTCTGTTAATTTAAAAATTAGAGTAAATTAACCCCTTATAAAATCTAAAGGTAAGATTATTACTTAGACAACCTCATGGGCTTTTTATAATATTTTAATTTTTAAGCTAGTTATGATTACTTTGAGATATATAAACAATTTACAATTTTAAAATACTCATAACTAGCTTAAAAATTAAAATATTATAAAAAGCCCATGAGGTTGTCTAAGTAATAATCTTACCTTTAGATTTTATAAGGGATTAATTTACTCTAATTTTTAAATTAACAGAGTTACACGTGTCTTGCTGAGCGTAAAATTTGCCATGTTATGTACTTGTAAGACGGAGACAACACATGCGGGTATCACGTCCTCTTAATAATCAAAATTTTAGTTATCAACGCAGTAAACTCAAATAATTTTAAGCAGAAAAGCCATCTCTGAAAATATGCTCTGAAACAATACAATCATTATTTTGTATTGTTTAAGGTAGATCCAATTCAATGATGGCTGGTTTAAAATTAAAATTAAATAGTGAAATGAACATCTAGAGTTTACTAAATTATTAAATGTTTAATGGCTGCTTAAAATTTTAAAAATCAATGAAAATTGACACAAATGTCTTTTGGATAAGTTTTTTTGCATGTTTGAGATTATTTCATGGGTTATTAAATATTTAGATTATTTAGCATAGGTATTATACTAAGTGATTTATTTTAATTTTAAAAATAGTTATACAAACCAAATATTAAAATACACCAACAAAACAACAAACGTTGAGCTCTTTATTATTATAGAGCCTATTTCTGATATTCTTAAAAATATGTGGTGTATCAAAGAACATACTTATTTTACGGTCTCATCTGATGGGTGCTTTAACCAATTTTTAACTTTATTCATTTTTCCACATGTTCCCATTTCACTCCAAAATTTTCAATTTGATGCTGCTCTATCACTTACAATTTTACAAATAAATGCTCCTATAACCTTTTCAAGTACTGTGTTGGTTTTTATTACTAACTGAGCTAGTACTACACCTTGCGCCGGTCCCTTTGATGCAAAAACACCAATTGGTTACTGGGGTGGGCATAATTATCTTCCAAGGGTATGAACATAAATACTAATCTATGATTTGCTTTTAAAAAAACATAGTGACCTTTTATCACTAAAAGTTTTGCCTTTGTCACCTTCTGGACCAAAATCAACTAGATCTGTTAAGTGTTCAATGATTTAAGAAAATACCAATCTAATCTGTGTTTCATTGATTACCTGTATATGTAAGGTTTGCTATACACTTTTGTAAACGGAGCCTTTTACAAATAACCGTCCGTATTGCTTTGTTACATTATTTTGGTTCAAGATGAGTGGACATATATTATGTCTAAGATTATCAACCAGATCTGTAAATGTTGATTTAGTATGTAGAAATTGTTCTTTCAATTTATATCCTTTACAAATAATACTAGTATCAAATTTTTTTTTAAATATCTTCTTAGTCTTAACTACAATTTAATCTATTTAATCCAAAAAGGTCTGTATTAACTGATATATTCATAACAAAACATTAAACATTTAAATTTACTCCTAAGCATACTCTTTTACATAAAATAGGAGTAGGAATATAATTTTCTGTAAGTGGTTCTTCCGTTTTAACAATACAAAAAGGAAAAATTAACAACTTTCCACAAATTTCATGCTCCATCCATTTGGAAAAACAATGCTATTAATATTTTCTTGAAGTTTAGAGGATGAGAAAATCCCTGTTGAATCATTATTTATCTATTATTTATTATCTGCAAACCAAGTGTAACCTACGTTACGCAATAAATGACTATAGACTGTCCTGTAATTGTTAAGTCAGCTTAATTTTAAAATCTATAGCTTCCACTCCCAAGCAACTTACCCGTTTTTCATTCCTCTTTGCACCACAAATTACTCGTAGTAAACCCAATATTCAGAATGATGTGTATTGCTTATGAGGACCCGTCGTTTTATTTTTTGTAATCATAACAATGTCCTTATATGTCAATGTAATTTATATGTATTTCCCTGTTATTATTATTATCTACTTATAAGTACAAAGTACTTAAGTACTTTGGGCCATGGCCTGTTTTGTAATAAAAATAAAAATTAATAAAATCAGTTAGAGCAATGTTTAAAAGTCAATGAATAATCCATTTTTGGGTCTTTTTTCGATGGTTTTCTGTTTTTTTTTTGGGGAGCTCCTTCTACTAATTGTTATTTTCTTCTTTTTAAAGAGTTGGATAGGTATTTTTTACAGTTTGGAAATATTGATGGTATAGCCATAGATAATATTGCTGACATACCTATCTTATTTGTCATGCAAAATGTATTTTGAGATTATCATACCTTTTGATGATGCAAATAATTATACAATAAACATTAATGATATCAAACACTTTGAATATAATAATTTTAACAAAACGTTTGAACATGATACCAAACATTATAATATTGAAGTTATTAGGTATGACCACAAAAGTTCACAAAATGTAAACGAGGAAACATTGAATCCCTATGAATACCTAGTTGAAAAATCCAAGGACAACATTTTTGCAAAAGCTGGTGAATGCAATTGATTTACTTATAATTTAATGGCAGTACAAACTAAAATTGCTTCCGTAATCTATTTCACAAGCAAGTTCTGTTTATTTTAAAATTATACAACTTCTTTTATCTATACCAGGGATGGCGAACCTTTTGATCACTGTCAAATCAAAATGTTTCGTTTGATTTTATTTACCTCGCATGTCAGAAACTTTGCAGACCTTTTTTTTTTTTTTAGTCGTCATGTAAAGCATCCAAAAACTATGTGTTGACTGTCGAATGACATATTCCAATAATAAGTTAAAGTTAGTTTCAAATCATCAATAATTTTTTTGGAGTAAAAATGTAAAAATAATGAATTTACCCTACTAATGATAGCCTCTGTTACTGGTTTGATGAGAGTTAAGCTGAATTAGTAGCGTCTTTGTTTGCTTCATGTCTGACTGATGTTATCGAAGAAACTTTAAAGAAAATCTTAACACCATTTATTATTTACTCTGATGATTTTACAACACCTCACTGGGATTGTGTTATATAAAATGCTTTATTACATATTAGCATAAAATATGACATAAATATAACATAAACATTTATAGAGAAAGGTCAAACTCAAATAGAGTGTGACAGTGTACACAGTGTCATTGATGACACTTAAGAAAACTTAGAAGCCAGAATTTACCCATCTCAAAAATTGTTATTTACTTTTTTTTTTTTGATTATAGCAATAATGAGTCAATAAGGCCAGGAAGAGTAGTTTCTGACCTAGTTTTTACAGATTTATGAGCTATACAATACTGTACAAGAGGTGTTATTTTATATAAAATGAACTATAACAATACTTTAAAAAAGTTGCCAAGAAGGCCAAATAAAATTGTTCATGAACATATTTTTAAGTTTCCCAAGCTTCATCAATACTCTAAAATGTGGGTTTAGTTTAGACAAATGGAGTGATTTTCAAAGCTTGAAATACATAATGCCTTATGATTATCATAGACCATAGATTGTATGATGCATTGCCTCATATGGATTAGTTTTAGTAAAACCAAGAAAAAAAAGTAAAGAGTAATGACTGAATTTAGCCCAAACAAAAAAAATTGTTTAAACATGCTATTATTTTATTTTTTATTCGTTATTCGTTAGACTGTTAAAATGCGTTACAGTTTTTATTTACTAGTTGATTTATAATTAAGTTTTATTATGTTTTATAGATACTTTTTAAATAACGTTTTGATGCATTTTTTTTAAAATTAATGTTTTATTTGTAATGTAATAAAAGTCTGTTGAAATATGTTATTATTTGTATTTACAATAATGAAAAATGATATAATTTGATATAGGTATTTTGATTAACAATTATGTTTATTCGTTGTAATGTATTGTTAATTTGTATAGGTATCTAAAAAAAAAATTGTCATGGAACCTATCACCTATCAATATTAAATTATATTTTATTCTATTAGTTCTATAAGAAAACTATTACCTATGTATTTTAAAAACTAAATATTTTAAAAACCATACATAGAAATTTAATGAGACAGTCTATCTTAATATTATTGTTTTATAACTAAACCTTATATTAAACAATTAAACCTATATTTTACACTAAATATAACATTTATGTTTTTAAAATACATTATTAGGTACAAAATAATTTATATATTGATTAAATATACCAACACCTACTGAATTTACTGGGATTAAATCATTTAAATTAAGTTTTTTGATCATTCTAAAAACTATGAAACCTGAAATATACACTGTTGCAGTATAATCGAAGAAATCCATCACATCGACCAACTAATTGATGATTGAATGGGTTTAAGGTACATTCAAATTCAAAAAGGTGGGCAAGTGGATGTCGCTCTGCTGTACAGTAGGTTACAAGTGGGTCACTGTATAATGAATGGTATTAAATTTGAATTCAATGATATAATATCATAGTATAAGAAAAATGATTCTGAGCGGAGACAGTATGTCACTCTGGGTATAAGACATATTATAAACTTATCTATGGACTATGGTATTAAAAAAAAAAATTGACCTATAATAAATTCCAAATTAATTATATCACAACATCAATTAGGTACTTATAACGCGTAATACATCAACAACAAATCATGATACTATCATAGATATATAATAGTATACTTTAGAAGTTTCAAGTACCCACGAATAATATTATACAATCGCAACAAAATAACTAAAATAGTTATTCTAGGTTTTTTAATATGTAATTTCGACCAAATTTGAACTTAAAATGACTATAAAAATAAACTGTGTTAATGTATTTTTTAGATTTTTTGGTAACAGAATTAACTACTTACGCGGAATCTTGTTTTAAATTTTCAATCCTTAGATATAAAAGTTGAACATTTTATTCATTTTTAACCACAAAATAATTATTCAATTTGAAATTTGATAAATTTTGTCAAAATTCGATCTTTAAATGCTTATAAAAAAAAAAAAGTGCTTATGTATTTTTAATATTTTTCAACTACTATTGTAACAATATATCAGGAACCTTGTATTCAATTTTTACACTTTTTGGCCCAACAGATAAAACTTTATTGATATTCATAGAAAAAAAAAAAAAATATTGAAATATGAAATTATCCGTAAATTGCTCAAAACAAGTTAAAATATTTTAAAAATTGTATCAAGTATAAGAATTGATAAAATCAACATTCAGTGATATTTCCATGTATCTACAATTATTCGTTTTTGAATTACAACAAAATAAGAAAATCGCCACATGAGTACCAATCCAATGTTGTAAAAATTTGAATTTCAAACGCTCTTAAAAATTTAATTTGACTTTCTTATAAAAACTTTTTTTTATAAAGGTAGATAATCTTATAAGCAATCTTGTATTACATTTTAAAATTTTAGATTTCAAAAGAAAATTTTTTGTAAATTCTTAACTCAAAATAATTTTATAGTTTTCGTGATTTTTCCATATTTTGTCAATTTTTGAACTTGATGTTTATATCATGCTTAGGTATATCTAAATGCTTATAAAAAAAAACAGTTATAACAGTTCAAAACAAATCTAAATTGTATCGTGTATAGAAAATTCAAATATAAACAACCAGTGAAAATTGCATGTTTTTACAGTAATTTGTTTTAAAGTTACACCAAAACCCAAAGTCGATTTTGCGTAAAAATACCCGTTTTTCCTTAATTTTACCTTTGTTTTTTGGCGCTTTTGAAAATTACTGGGAATTTTAAATTTTGACTATCCCAATGCACTAACAATATTCACTTTCCCATCGAACAAGATACTAAAGTTGAAAATCGAAGCACTACTTCGACTACTTATCGTGTACACAGATACAAAAAAAAAAAAAAATTAAAAAAACACACATCATTGTAGAATCAATATATTCATCGCTTCGCTCAGAATCCAAAATACATTTTTAGAAATACCATTTTAATTTATTTTGATATTTATAACAAATAATAACTAATAAGTAAGTGACAATTTTTTTTAATATTTTTATACTTTTAGATAATATATTTGTAAATGTGGTTTAATTTCTGTTTTGTAATTATGGATGTGGTTGTTCGCGCCACGCGAAGTATTTTCCGATGTCATCATAATCTTTCTTAAGGGTAGTATAATTATTTAAAAATGATATCACACTGGGCAGTCAGCCAACTATTTGTTTGTGCATAATATGATGAGATTCGGAATACAGTCGGTCGGCACTATCGTGTGCCGATAGTCACGAATAAAACGCTGCACCAAGCACGTTTGACGTCGGGAGGCGTACGACTGTATCAGCCGGATCTATATATAATGCAAAGCGCGGGTCAGACCGGTTCGGTCACAAGGGTCACTGGTTGCAATAATGTACAGTTACGAATTGCTCAAAACGAATCGGTTTTGATGACCCGGGTATTCGGCGAAAATGAATAAATAGGCTGCCGCGTCGGTGTCGTGTTCTGTGGCTGACTGGGCTGTCACAGAACACGGGACCGGCCGCATCGCATACGGACCTACGAGGGCAAAACGCAGTAGACGGCGCAGCAGCAGCAGCAGCAGCAGCAGTCAACGCAGCGGGCGAAACCAAGCTTATAAATACGAGTGCGGAGCACCAAATCTAGTCAGTGCGTGTTCAACGGAGCTTTCTGCAGCAAGACCCACCCAGGGCAGACTTGCACAGATGGACTTCATACACATTATTACTACGATTCAAACCTAATATAAATTATTATATTTGGTTACTGTCGCGGTACCTTTATTAATAAATTATAATATTTATTCTACATTGAATATACCAAAAATATAAAAAAAACTACAGTCCACTCAAATTTATTTCCTCGCCGGAACAGTGGTATTAAGTATTACTTTTGGTACCAAATTATTTTGGATCTTCCACATTATATTTCTTTGTATGTAGGACACTATATAGGATATAATATACCTAATGGCGTTCATGTAATTGTAAAAGTATTACTAAAGTATACTTTTTAAAAGTATTCAAGTAGGTACAGATACAGATCCCTTTTTTAGATTCTGAGCGGATGGTGTTTATTTTTTATTTTTTTTTATATCCTGTATACAAAATTTCTACCAGAAGGAGTCTTTGATTTTAAAATAGGGTATCTTATCTTTTAGCAAGATGGTACTTTAGAGAGGTTTACTTTAAATTTTTTCAATTTTCTCAATAGTTATATAATGCCATGGTAAAAATCACCGAAAAATTACAAAAAAACGCTAAAAATAGGATTTTAATTTCTAACGCTTTGTTTATCACCACAGAAACAAATAAAAAATTATAATATTATAATATTAATTCAACTTACATGATAAAATAAAATAATAACAATATAAAATATCCATACTGACAAACCCTCTCGGCTCAGAATCGTTTTTCTTATACAATGATATCATATCATTGAATTCAAGTCTAATACAATCCATTATACAATTACTCACTTGTAATCTACTGTACAGCAGAGCGACACAGGGGCGCCATTTCAGTTTTTTTTTAAGGTGTGCAAAAAATTAAAGAGGCCAATTTTTTCCCACCTCCAGGCCAATCGTTAAAAAAAACGTTTCTAGTGTTTTCAGTTTTTCATTACAGATTTATTACAGTATCAAAACGTATCATAGTTTAATATTGTTTCAATGGCAGATGAAAAAAATTTAAAATCCATAGTCATATTTTTTTTTTATAAGCATCTAAAGTTAAAATATTGACAGAATACGTATAATTGACGAAAATGATTGTTATGATTGTATATTTTTCGTGGGTAGTTGAAATTTCTAAAGTATACTATTATATATTATCTATGATAGTATCACGGTTTGTTGTTGATGTATAACGCGTTATAAGTACCTAATGGATATTGTGATATTATTAATTTGGAATTTATAATAGGTTAATTTCTTTTTTAATACCATAGATAAGTATATAATATGTCTTATATCTAGACTGACATACCGTCTCCGCTCAGAATTGTTTTTCTTATACAATGATATTATATCATTTAATTCAAGTCTAATACAAACCATTATACAATTACTCACTTGTAATCTACTGTACAGCAGAGTGACATCCACTTAGGTACTTGCTTTGTTTTATTTTGAAAAGTATTTAAAATGTGTATTTCAATAGGCAGATACTCGGATAAAAAAGTATTCTAGTACAAATACAAATACTTTAAAAAACTTTTTATAAATACTTTTAAATACTTTCAAAATTGTTATGTTAATTTTATAAAGCATTTTACATCATATAATTTGTTGTAACTACAAAATACTCATCTGTTTTATTTGTCAAAGTATTTGAATTCACAGTAAAAAAAAATACATATATTAACTGGTATATAAATTCTCATGATTTTTTACGTGATTAAGTACAATTAAAATAGAAAATATATGAGTTAAAAAGAATAAGTATTCAAAATATCTATTTGAGACCTTTAGTATGTACTTGAAAGTATTTTAACACTTTTACTCAAATAGATACCTACTTTACAAGACTGCCTATCTTGGAAATCCATTTAAAATCTATCAGTTTATTCTTATTTTTTTTAATATCGATTAGGTATATATTTTAATCATTAAAATGATATTACTTATGTGAAAATAGATCCGAGGCTTCTGCAGCTTCTTCAAATAAGTATATCAACCACTGGTTACAAAAATATTGATCTTATATTATTTTTTGTTTAGTTTGTTTATTTATTAGTTATGTCCAATATACATTTTTGAACATTATTTTTTTAAGTCCAATGTACATATTTGTACAATGTAAATTAGTCCATTATTTTTAATGTTGAACCACACATTTATTGTAAATGTAGGTATTGAGTTTATTGCATCAGTATTTGGATCACTGTGTAGTTTTAAGCGGTAAACCAATGCTCTAAGATATACAGTGATTTCAAGTTATACAGTTCTGTAGAATTTTTAAAATTTGTCTAAATAATACATTTTTTAAATTAAGTAATTTGAACTGCATTACATTAGACAAAACATTTATTGGACTGTAGGTACCACATTCTGGCCTTCACTTTATAGGACAAAATAGATTGGACTAAAATAGCATAGGACTAACATTTTTTGACTAATTATTATCAGGACCTTATGAATTGGACCAAAATTCTGTAACTCAACTACTGCTTACATCTGGATGTACCTAATCGTCCTAAAAAATAAAGAATTATACAATAAACCGAAGAATGAAGATATTAATGAGTTGGTAAATTGGTACGTACCTAACTAATAAACTAATAACTACAACAGCTATAATGAAAAGTGAGAACAGTAATAAAACAATGAAATATTAAATTTTTTAAATTTTATTTTTATAAACAGCCACTATACTTACGGTGAGGTACACCGGCTTATAATAATAGTAATTATAATACTATATAAATCGTAATAATAATAATAAGTAATAACACTGTCGGTCTACCCGTCACGGCGTTTTTCGACACAATTAATATTATATATTATAGGAGTACATTTTATATTTTCGAAAGACTCGGCCGGCCGATTACACGTCGAGAGGGTAGACAACACATTACATCATTGCATTCGAGAACCTTACAAAAATCAACAAAACAAATTAACAATATAATATAGCACACGTCTGTATCTATACAAACACGCAATTGACATTATACATTTATACACAATAAGGTACTGCCGATACGGTCATCGGGTCATCACGTTATAGGTAACAATTCACAAAATCACGTGTTAAAAATATAATATTATATTATTACAATTTACAAGAAACAGCGCGGTTCCTAATATATACCTATATACGGGTATATATGCGATCCTAATTATCTATCAGTCGTAATATACCTATCGTAAGAATTTAAGGAAAAGAGAAAAAATTCGCAAACGTCACAGCTATAATAGTAATATATTATAATCATACCCATTATTGTAGTATTATACTATAGGTATGCAATGAAAAAAGATTGTCTTACGAAAAAAAGTTATACAGCTACAACAGTAATGCACAATATTTTATGTATCAAAATAATTTGTAAAGCGCTTTATTACAAACAAAAAATATACCATATAAGTGTATCTATATGTTTATAATTTATATTGTGTACGATATATTTCTGAGAGAATATTATACGATTAGAGTAAAAATAATGACTTCGAAATGTCCTACCGTGGTCGAGCACGTAATATAGATACCTATATATTATGTATAATATATATTATTATTATAATTAAATTCTGTTTATTATAATAGGTTATAATATATAAACATGTTTTTTGTGCCTACGCGATAATTGCAGTAATTACAGTCACGTACTCACGCGAATATTATTATATTCTAGATAGTAAACATTCGCTAAATATGCGTCTGAGTAATATGATTTTGGTGTAGATATATTATATAGTTTCATACAATTTTCAAACATTAAAATATCGTTAAATAGCCCAACAATGGCGGGAGTGGGCTTTAAAGTTATAATGTATCCTACGAATGTTAGCTTTCGAATTTTAGCTGCTTTTTTAGTATTTAAGAGTGGGGATTAAAATAGCCCCTCTTATCAACACCTATTTATTCCACTAGAGTGGGGGGAGGGGGTGTCGAACCCAAAAGGGTGCCATTTGGTAGTGATAGGGTGTATATTTCAGCACTGTTTTTATTTGCCTTCCTTACATTTGCAAACGATTATAGGCGTTTCAAGACTTGAGCAGCGAATATTTTTACCGTCCCATTTTTGTCGTACAAACGATTTAAATATGACCTGGAGGACGGCAGAAATGAAATTAATACCATAGTGTACTCACTGCATCGTTATTATGGGACACGGGAAACCATAGATATTTTTAGTTTCCAATCAATTATATTAGATTTACGCCAAGTATTTAATAAACGTTAATAATAATACTATTGTGTGATAGAACTATTTAAACACAGAGAAACATAGTAAATATTAGTAATTGAATTAGCTTCGTAATTCAATACACTTTTTGGATAACTATAACTTATTTTTTATTGAGTATTATACGGTGGACTACCTTGGACAGTTGGACCTTTTCGGCCCTTACAAATTTAATCGAACCGTTCTGGGGCAGCAAGAGCATACAATTATTTCCAACCTTCCAGATAATATATTATTTTTTTTTGTTGGCATGATAAAATTAACAATAATAATGATTGACTACCGCCGGGAGAAATGGAGAATACTCGATTACCTTGTAACATATATTATTTAAAATGCTTGAATATGAAATGTAAATTTATCACTATTTATTACTAATTCCATTTGATTAAAGGCAGATGCATGAGTTAGAAAATTGATCAGTTTTGACATTAGAAGCATTACAATAATATTTGCATTTTTGTTAAACTATTTGAAAAATATATATATTTAAAAAAAAATAAAAACTGTATAACAGTAAATACATTTTAGCTGCTAAAGTAAAATATACGTAAATATTTTTATACTTATATTACGCGTATCGAAATTATTTTGATCATTAACTTTTTCATTATAATTATTACTATAATTACTATTAGGAATGATTATAATATATATTATATAGGTACCTATTCTAGGGCTGACGGTATTTCAAATTTTGATACCGGTATTTACCGTATTACCGGTTGTACGGTATTTTCGGTAATTATTGAATATACCGCAAGTACGATTCGTGCTTCAGTAATTATCAAAAATACCATAAACTCGGTAAATGTATTAGTGTTTCCAACTTAGGATAGGGCTATTCAATATTATATTATGTCAATACGGTTATATAAAAGTAATGAATAATAAATGTAGCTATACGGTATGTCTGGTAACAACAGTAATTATCAATTCACGGTATACCGGTATTCTAAAATACCGAAAATACCACCAGCCCTAACCTATTCCTACTCGAGATAAAAGAAGCATATTATAATATACGAATATAATTTATTGAACTAGATTATTATTATTATTATTTTTATCATCGTATTAAGAATACCACCAAAAATATGAATTAATAACCTAGATATTTTTTGCTTTAGTTGGTAAGATAATTGCCTAATCACGACTTATGGATGATCGATTCGCAGCTAAATCCGAAACGGTTATTATTACGGTAATAGGTACGGTATACATTTTACTCGTATACCTATAGTATAATATTATATAGGTATCTACTGAAAACGACGATATTTCGTCTGCGGTAATAGTAGTTAATGGTAAATAATAACATTTTACGACACAGCATCATCGCTATTGTTACTCGATTTACCTAATATTCTCACAATCAAAGTGATCGAAATTTGAAACCTCTTAGTAATTGTATAAGAAAAATAGTGTTCAAATAAAAATAATATATTTATGTCCAACTAACTTGGATGTCTATTGGGGGTTGTTTCCTTACAATGCACTATTTTAAGTTTTGTACATAATAAATATATTTATTTATTTAAATTTATTACGCCAACAATCAGATATATAAATAGGCTACATCACACACCTACCTATATTTCCAACATTAAATCGCGTGTAGGCATTTGAATATGATTACATTTTTTCGTGTTATAAACTATAACAATAAAACATTGTTAATCGGTTGTATAGTACCTACGTAGATCTATATTCTATAAAAGAAATCTACAAACGACATTAAACTCGATAGTTTTTATAAATAATAGGAAAACGCACGTTTGCGTGGAAAATGTTTAGTAAATAAAACCGAAATACCTATGACCTATCTCTACTATTATTACAGCGCAGGTGGTCCGACAGAATGTGCACTGTCGTCGCTTTCGGTTTGAGTCAACGACGAACAGTCGGAAAAATCCAAAATTTTACTCACGTCATAACCGAACAAATCAGCATATTATATACAAGGCAATAGTTATATTCCTGAGATACTCATATCGCAAGTCTGGAAAATATAATCATTTTTAAATAAATCACAAATCGCACGTTCGAAATACGAGCGCAATCAAAAAAATATGTACCTAACCTCGTGGGTTAAAATATTCACCTATCTGATGCATATTATACGAATATTATGTACAATCATATATTATTATAATACTAGCGATTATGTTATATTGGAGGTACAACAGAACGCGAAACGGACACGTGGCAATCGTATTCATGCGAATTCTGTCGAATAATGTTTGACATCGGTCCGAGTCTAAGTGGTGCAGTGTTGCGTTTTGAAAATATAAAAAAAAAATCGACGATAAACATATTTCGTACATTCAGACCACGAGAATACTTTCAAACTATATTATATTACATATTATATACGAACTCCGTCATAATATCTACATTTATAATATGACTCGTGTCGTGTCCGTCGACCTTAATATATATTTTGTATGTTCTAACACAACGTTATCGTTACTAATAGTCCTACTACTTCACTACTAATAATAATAAATAAATAATAATAAATTAATAATTATAATATTAATACTAATAATAATAATATAACAACATCGAAAATACGTCGACCGGACGCCAAATACTACGGCGTACTGTAATTAACATAGGTACGTGTTTGTATTATAATAATACAATAATATCATCGCAACCTGCAACCTGCGGCCTGCCACAAGTGGTGTATGATATTTGGATCATTTTGTATACAGGGTGTATTTGGGTGGGTGGGTAGTGGCAAAGTGGGTTACGGGGTTGACGGAGGACGGGAACGATAATATCATATTATATAATATTATATTATTATGGAGACGCGCAGGCGCCTGACGACTCCGTCGAGGAGTGGCTGCAGTGAATAGACGAAGAATGGACGACGGACGGTGTGGTAGGTCGTCGACGTTTTTAGTCGCTCGTCAGGTCTTTGAGCTCCGTGTAGCCGCCGCACATTTTCTTGCACAGGGCTCGGTCGGACGCGTAAAGCTGGTATCGCTTCTTGTACACGGCGAACCTGAAAGATATAGATAAAAATACAAATTACCCATCGAGTATAATAATATTACACTCTTAATATAATATGTATTATAATTTATAAAATTATTATTATTATTATTATTATTATTTTATGCATTTGCGTTTCACCGCATAGATTTTTCGATTATCTGCTTAGGTTTTGTCAACGAGTGAATTTGATTTTGGCACATTATTCTCTTTGTATCATCAATCATTGAATAAAAAGTGGTTTTAACATTTTATTATGAATATTTTAGTTTACTTGGCAAGTAGAGTCCATAATATATTACAAATTATAATTTCACGATGTACTACTAGCTATTTTACTCCACTCCTATTTTGGTCGATATTTTTACAGCGTATGTAATATGTATATTCAATACAACGAACAAAAAAATTCAAGTTCACAAAAAGATAAAACCTTCGCAGATAATCGCTGGCCGTGAAGTCGAACGATGGTCACCATAAGATGGTCAGGGATATATTATATATAAAGATATGGCTCGGGTTTTTCTGGTTGTCGATACGTCACAGTTGGTATGCAAGGACGCGTATAATATCAAAAATGTTTAATAAGAAAAAAATACCCCACTGAGTCCGACCCCTGAAAATATCACCTACGATTTGGGATTTTAACTTTAGGGTCTCCCGAATTTTCCGATGATAACTAACAAACCAAGATCCAAAATAAGAAATATGGTAACATACATTTTGGCAAATAACAGTAAACAAAACACTTGGGGGTTTAAACAGCTACTATATATAGTATGACGATAAGTATGACGAATGCTTTTTATTTTGAAACCAATACTATCATAGCGTGAAATGCGCAAGAGCTGTACGTATAAGTCCGTCAAGCCCCCTCCTTTTTTAGTTGTGTGGGATCGAAGCCCGCTGACATTGATGTTAAAAATGTTAGCCCTGCTAAAATTTTAATGGATTTTCGCCTACTAATGTAGAACGGTGTGTTGGTGTATATATGTAGTGTAAAGTGCCAATCTAATCGACTTGAGCGAACGCCACAAGAAAGTCTTAACTTTTTGTCTCTCAGGTTATTTCGAAAAAAACACGTTCGTGAACAGATGGATAGTATTATTTAAAGGTTTCTAGAGTGAAGTTTTTTTTTCTCTGAGAATCACTCGAAAAAAATTGCTTTCAATGATCGCGTTATATAATATGTTTCCCTCTACATAACAATATAATATTATATTACAATCGTTTAAGTAGTTTGAGTTCAAAAAATCAAATAAATCGAGAATGCGTGAAATGCACAGATATAACAAATCTTGGAGTGGCTATCATCTTTTGTACGCAAGTGTACTAATTATTACTGCCAGGTAGGACTTATTACCCTAGCCCGTACGGTACGGTGATGTGTTTTTATACAGTTTCGCCACTATTATTGGAGTGAACCTATAATGTTTTGTTTTCGACATGTCATGCGTCCTCGCGGGGTCAGTGGGTAGGCGGTGCCGTTCTTAAAGCTGAAAGACATAATCGTCGCCCAGAAAGTTGTTTATAGGGCTGTTACCGGGTAGTTTCTCTATATAACGTTGTTAGACCCCCCCCCACCACAGGCCGCAGAAAAATCGTAGTAATATTTTATTTTAGGCAGTCTAACATGCGGACTGTACAAAACGCTCTAATTTAATAATGGACGACAATCAGCCCTACAGAATAACGTCAACACAATAATTTAACGTCCACAACAATATAATTTGTGCAAACAATTTATCTAGAGTACCAATTAATATATAAGAGAGGATTATATAATATACTATATCAGCCATGAATCGTCCAAATTATTCCCGCGTTTTTTAAATTTAAAAAAAAGTATAGACAAGTATAATATATAGTATATACCAGCCAATTCATAAAATATTAAACAAATATGCTTACTGAATCTCAACAACTAAGATATTTATATAATAGGATATGCCGTATGGGTATACTATGGTTAGGTATATTATCTTTGTTCATATAATACATATTAGCTATAACTCAAAATATTAATACTGGTATTACATTATTATACAAAAAAACATGTAAATAATAAATAATAATAGATAAATTAATTTTCATAATTAGGTACAATAATATATTACCTACCCTGTTTATTAAAATTAAATTATCGAGTAAAAACAATTGAACATAGGTAAATATAAAAATTTGTACTATCAATAATGTAACAGCCAACCAATAAAAAATGTTCACCGAGTTGACCATTCCCTTATAAGGCTCTCTAGATTTATCTGTTAAACGAAAAAAATCATTTATCGTTGTTCGCTGTAAATTACATTGATAGTCAGCTAAAATATCTTCGATCAATAACCACCAGAATGTTTTTACGGCTATACGAATTTAATTTCCATTTATTAATAAGCATCATTATTATCTTTGTTAATCGATTTATCGTAATAAATTAGCCCAAACAAATAATAATAATATATTATTATAATATACACCGAAACCCCGTCTCAGGTGGCGATGTAGGGCTCCCCCACTATAATTGGGACTTGGGAGTCGTAGTGCAGTGAAGTGTTTTTTTTTTTGCAAATCCGTCAACCGGCATTGTGTGAAATGCGAAATGCTGCGGCGCCACCGATGGTAACACAATTTTAATACCATAATAATACATTAATAATAATAATAATAATAATAATACAAAAACTAAGACAACTCACATGAAAATATCAAAAACTATTAAATAATATTATTTAGTAATAGGTTTATATTATAAATGAATTATTATTATATTACCTGTAGATGATGTCGATAATGTATGTGTGCGTGTGTGAACAGCGAATGATTTAAGCCTGAATTACGCGAAACAACAACGGTGATTGCCCACCAACAACTAAGCATGCACAAAACTAGGTAGGTATATATTATAATTATTAATTGGAGATGTAGGTGTATTGTTATTGTTGTTTACAATGTATTAGACTAAACTCAGTAGGTACACACGACTGAATACGTTTACACTTTGCAACTAGTATATGCATAATATTATGTTCCTGGGGGTCAAAGCGCTAAATAATATTATATTATTATGAGTTCAAATTACTTCTACTTAGGTAAACGTAACATGATGATTGGTTGGTAATGCAAAACCCATGGTCAAAAACTTATATTATGATGTTAATCACTCTTCGTCTGATGTCCACATTCGTAGGTATAATAAATATATATAACTTCGGGGCTGTGAATTGGAATGCCTTGTTTTTTGTCGCTGCTTTGTAAAAGGAATTGAGTTCAATAAAATATGTTACACTAAAGTATACGAAATTATAATTTTTACACCACAGCATTAACAAAAAACTTAGACTTTTTTTAAAAAGTTGTTATTTGTATTGCCTGTACTTTTAATTCAATGTTTTTATTTTAATTAATCACTTTATGATTAAAACAAATACATGATGTTCTATTGCTGTTTTTGCATATTTTGGGATATTTGGAGCTTACCTATGAGGCCAATTTTCATTGTTTTAAAGTTGATAGGTACATGCTTATATTTAACATTTTTTTAGTGCATTCAATTCACAACCCTGTATCTATATAACATAAGTCACAACATTCGGGTAATATGTGTGTAAATTAATAAATTCAACGTATACGCAACAATATTAATATATAATTCATATGTAGGTACACAAACGTAGGTATACATATACGTTTATACCTATGTATAAACATCATATGTAATATTTTGAATTTGGATATGAGTTAGATGAAAAAAATAAATAAATGTACAAATAATAATACTATACGTATTTGTACAATGTACATACATATATTATTATATGATACAATACAAGTTATTTGGTAAACGTCACTGTGAGACTACAAACAAACGTCCGACAACGCACACGAGAGATTCGCACATACACAATATTATAATATTATATATCATTACAGGCGATATCCCTTTCGTACAACGATTGCCGGACCAAACTACGCTATAAATTATGTATATGCATTGGTATTAATATAGGTAATATAATATATTATATACTATTATGTTATGGGTGAAAATGAAAAAAAAACACAACAAACTTTACTAGAAAAAAAATATTGTTAACGGTAATATAATAATAAAAAAAAAATACGATGAGACGTACGGTTGGTTCGGTAGCCGGTTATTAGCTGTTAGTTGTTACAGTATATTACAATAGTAATAATAATACACTACACACACAATATGCGTAATATTATGTATATGGATTTACCTAATGGTAAATGACATACACGAATTATTATACGTAAATATCGTTTAGATTTTTATATCACAATAATAATATGAATATAACGACCGCAATATACTGCGCGTGCCCAATACACATAATTAATAATAATATTATGTAATATGAACGGGTAGGTAACCGAACCAACGTGATCGCATCGCGTTTTGTACAACATTGTTAAATAAATAAGTATATCCATTCTCTAATATATTATAACTACTAAATTAAATTATTTAATCATAATGGATAATGATAGTAGCGAAATAATAATAGTAATAATAATAAAAATAATAATAGTAATAATAATTATCATACAAGTATCGTAGAGAAACAAGAGGGAAAAAAACAATCAAAAGCCAACTCTTACAAATACTAATCAAAACGTTATAAAATACAGGCTTTTGACAAAAATATAATAATATTAATAATAATAACTACCTAACAGATTAGATTAGATAGGTACACTTTTAAAAGACGATTAATGAACATGTTTAGCATACAATTATTAAAAACAAAACTAAATATGTATGTAAGCCTATAACAGTGCAAATAAAACAATATATGTATATATGGATGATATATTATATAATACATATATACATACAATTTTGTTGCATATAATATTATTATTAAATTTAAAAGTAAAAATGGTAACAAAGCAAGCAGGTACAAATCGGTGCGCAAAATGTTTACTATTTCTTTTTTCTCTTTTATAAATAAAAATTATTATAACATATATACATATGATAGAATTAATTATTGAATAATTGCACATGATATAAAATTCCAGCTAATCGGTTTACATTGCGATCGTATAATATTATTATATCGAATCGGCAAGATAAGTCATAGTATGGTCAGATGCATTAAGCAATATTTATGTCATGGTGACTTAAAAACGGTATTATTTTGTTTTTGAACTACGGACTAGACATACATATATATATATATATATATAAAAAGTGTGTGTGTGTGTGGGTTTTGAAAAATAATAATACTTGTAATGAAATAAACTGTGACGAAGAACATTTTTAACTAAATATATTCAGTATTATAGATAAAAATATTTATAGTAGCAAAATGTATGAACTTTCAACGTCAACTACATGAACGATTAAAAGAAATAATTGCATTATGATAACTAGAATTTAGCGAAAGGAGAGGGTTTTTTTATGGTCAAGCTGCTTTCTACAATCATGGATCGTTTTTGTTGCACGTGTATACAGGTGTGTGTGTGAGTGTGTGTGTGTGTGTGTGTGTGTGTGTGTGTGGTGTGTGTGTGTGTGTGTGTGTGTGTACATAAAACGACTGCCTCTAAGGAGGCATTATGAAATCAGTATGCGTGTTACAAAAAAAAATTTAACTTTTTTCCTTCTTATAAAAAGTCCGAAATTTTAGATTATTTTTCTCTTTCCGCACAGCTGCATTCGAATTTTTAACAATTTCTTTCTCTCCCTCTCTCTATTTCGTACTGGTGAGCGGTGGTACTTGTACGTCTTACCGTACTCACATTATGTATACAGGTTTATTGGGTGATTGTTTAAATATTGAACACTTAACTGAGTAATCGTGCCTGTACTGTTTTAATGTTCTTATAGATGATTGGCGATTGACTAGATTCGATTGCAGCGCGAAAGTGAAAAATAACCCATGAACTATATACACAATGTATATTATATTTGTATATATATATATATATATATATATATATATGCATGTTAAAAACAGAGTTAAAATGTTAATGACGATATATTGGTTAATATTACTGTGTTAAAATTACTAGGATTCTACTATATAGGAACTACTTGGAAGCGGTATAATTATTTCGAAAAAAACCTTATTTGCACTAGAACGGTTATTGTAAAAACAAAACAAAATAATTATATAACAATAAAAATAACTTGAGCCAACTATTTCGATATAGTCTTACACAGCACCGTTTTTTTTTTTAAACAAATATTTTATCGTTCACGCAGAAATTAAGAAACAGATATACCTTTATTATAATTTATATAATAAATTATTGAATGTGTGTAAAATGTTACGATGGCATTAACTTATGCTTATTACGAGTTTATACTTATTTATCACATTCGAAATAATTATAAATTTATCATTAAAAAAATATATATATATATTATTATTATTATTATTGTCAGGAAATAATTATGTGGTCTATTGTGACATTCATTGGGTAATGTATATGGTTTTATGACAGGCGAAGTATGATATTTTTACATATAAACGAAGAACCTTATTTTACTTCAAACGTTATTAACATTACCATTCAATCTATGAAAATTAAACATTAATTTACGCCAAGTATATAATAGAAAATAAATAAATAAATAATAAAATATGCCTAGTTATACATACAAATATTATTACCAACTAAAGAATAAAAATTTAAAAAAAATATAGGTAGGTAATGCGATACCACATAATATTGATATTTAGTTAAATGTGTTTTTTTAAATGGGTGATCAGAACGAATTGACAATAGAAGTATACCTAAATATTTAATATATTATTTAAAGATGTATATCTTTAGAGGCAAATGTCATGGACACATTGGAAATAAAAATAATTTTAAAAAAATGATGATAAATTAAAGAAAAAAGAGAATGAAACACATATACCGACTATACGAGGCATGTACACATTTTATTACTCGTTACTAATTCATTAGGCGCGCAATTTGTTTTTTGTTTAAATCTCACTAAAACGTGTTAATCTATAATTTATAAAACCTTAACGTATTACATCACTTTGCTTTATTTTTCAATTAAAATATCAAGCAAATATTATACTGTGCAAACAACTCTATAATCGATTTGGTTGAATTCACAGAAATACGATTGCTCGAAGGAACTTAAACTCCATTAATTAATAATAGTTAATATTTAATATATTATTATTATTATAATAAAAACACTAGTAAGTTCAGATTAAAACTTCAGATCTACTTCTGGATCTACTATCCATTCAAAGTTGGTCTTTCCGTATTTCTCGGTAATGTTTTTTTAGATGTAAATTATTTTTCTTTTTTTTTTGACCATATAAAACTTGCATGTGCCAATAAATTAAAGCATAACACTAACTCACATGTACAAAAAAAAAAAAAACAAAACAAAAAAAAACAATAATTAGGCTAATGTGATAGCACAAATAAAGAAACTAATGATCAACTAAGTAAACCTCTTTGTTAAATACGTCTGACCTGATAATTAAGAGATCCTTCCGATTTTTCATAAGGGAATGTTCTTATAATTTAACTACATAATTTAACTTGTAAACATCTGAAACAAAGAAAATACACAAAACATCAATTAGTTAGTTTAGTTTACAAAATGCCTGTAAAAAATAAATAATAGTGCCTGAAAATTTGGCACAAATATTTTTTTCTTTTTCCGTACTATACACAGTACCCACACATATATCTACTTATTCGAATTTCAAAAAAAATACTTCATTTTAAAATTTATAATTTATTGTAAGTTTGAATTGTTTGTTTATTTGTTAAAATATATTATTAACCTAATTTATATGAAAGTTCTAAAACTACTCGGGGGTGCTACTCAATATAGTATATTATGGGTAATTATTGTCTATTAGATATTTGTTATACCCATCTTCTATCGAACTGTTTAGGTCCTTTTTAAAAAATTATATTTGACTGTGCTGCGTAAAATATGCTTGCACCCCTGTTAATAAATATATAGTTGGGACTTGGGACACTGCATGAGCATGACATATCATAATCGGTTCTGTATACTATATATATATTATATATATAATATATATATAATATATTCGTTTACGATTTAAAAATATTTAATTATATTTTAATATCACCGATGCAGTCATTATACAAATTTAATGAGTAATAGGTAATGGAGGTCTTGTGTTATAATATTCTACCGCAGAAATGTGCACCATTATCATCAAACAACGATGTCGTAGTCAAATTAAATTGCATACATAATAATATAATAATATGTTTATCGGTCATACGCGAGCATGTCATACCATGTTGTTCGTTATCGTTTTATTCATTATGAAATTACTTTTTCCCTTTCCACGTTTTAAACGGCGTGCGAAACAGTAAGTACCTATGTATACCTATTAAAATTATAAAATATAAATTCAATTGCACAATGTAAAAAGTTCGATCCGGATATATTGTAATTTGTAAGCAAACCACATAGGTACAGTATTCTAGATATTTTTATACATTTATATTATATACAGAGTGTCTCGTGTATGTCATCATGCATACTTGTTTGTATAGGTACAATATATTATTATTTTTATACACGTATATACAGTTTACCGGCTATAAATGCTCTAAAACTTACCCAACTATATTTAACTACCTACTATTTTTATAACATATTATAGATTTTTACTTTTGAAATAACATATGTGTAGTAATCGTTCAATTTTATCAAGTGCAGAAAAAGCGAGTAGGTACCTAGATAACGAGTCGATAGTGAGTGGTTAATCTGCAGTAAGATAAATAATCATAAACAATAACATACATTTATTTATTTCTAATAGTAGGTACTAGGTTGTACATAAAAGCCTGCTACAGACCGATTTCAATAAAATATAAAATACTTATGTCACAAAACGTTTGAGTTAAGCATACATTTTTACATTTTTAAATAGAAAATTCTTTGAACCGGTATCGAAGCTTTGAGTTATTCCCATGTGACTGTATAATATATTTAATAAAGTATAATAATGATGAAGGAAACGTGAAAAAAAATATTGATCGTAAGAAAATATCACAGAAAAATGTAATTTACGTTTTAACATACGTAATTTATAAGGCGGAATTTAATGTCTTTCGACGAGTGATTACAGTGATACAATGCACGATGTGGACATATGAACGCTTGCGTATTGCCGTATTTTTATAGTATAGGTATTGTTGGTACCTATTTATGTATTTAGACAATTAACATGACTGAATAGAGTTAACACGTCTACGCACCTACATATGCCTAGAGCTATACTTTTGATAGGCTTTTTTTTTATATTGCCGAAATATAAGTTTTTTAAATGAGATAACTTTGTTTTATTTTGTCTTATGCGGTATGTAACTATGTAAGAAATCATTAATTTTACCATAATATTGAATATGATAAAAAACGTATGTACATCGTGCGGGTAATAACAAACGAAAATAATAAGAATTATAATATGGTATAAAATTAATATTATAACTTTCCATGTACAATTCTTGAGTAAATTATTTTATTGTTTGTTTTAAATATGTACAAGGCAATTCGCTAAGTATACTCACCCCATTTTTCATTTTTAATAATGTAGTTATTCAAAATCTGATTTTTGAAATTTTTAAATATTCTTAAGCACCATATTTTCAAATTCTTAAGATTTATTGTACCTACTCCTTACTTAACTACTTAAGGAGTGTTCTATGGATATCCAAATTTCTGTTTTTTAAATAAGGGCCCTCCCCCTTTCTATTATAAATTATTTAGCTGATAATTTGAAAATATGGTCTTTGATTATATTTAAAAATTCCAAAATTCGAAATTTGAATAAATTTGTTATTAAATTAAAAAATGGGGAGAGTATGGTTGGCGGATCACCCTGTATGTACATTTATTAGGTATTTGTGATTAATTTTTGTAGAAAAAATTTAATTTTAGTAAAATGACATTAATTGTATCTAATGTTATAATATTAATATATTTTTATTTAAAGCAATAGGTACGATAAAAAACATATCTATTCATGATCAACGCGAATGTTTTTTTAAATTATATATTCTGAAAATAAACGTGTTTTATCATTATTTCTGACTTCTGTCATTGTGTTTATATATGGACATTGGGTATGTACCTATTTAATTGATAGAAACAATTTCTTTTAAGAGGTGAAATATATTTTTAAGTGCTATTATTCAGCGTGATTCAGCCCTGTATACGCAAATATAAATTATCAAGATTATTTAAAATAATAATATACAGCCATAGGAGCCATTTAGGTACATATTGTTTGTATTTTGTAGCGGAAACATCACAAAATTGCGAAAGCTATGAACATGTAAAAATCGAGCAACATTGGCGATGCCTACTACAGTCGGTACCCGAATAGCGGCGGCGGCAGCGGGAAAACGTACTTCGACAATAATATTATAGTTTTGTACCATTGCACGTGCTCATTTCGATAATGCACTATCTTACTGATGTATATTATGGACACGTTTTAATCACAGTATATATGCAACGAAATTTTTTTAGGTACCTAAAGTACCTACTGCGTACAGGTGTAGCTATACTAGCTAATATCTGAAATACTGTCAGTTTATTATTATTATTTATTATGAATTATGATTGTTTAAACGTGCGTCGTACGAACTGTAGTAGAAACTGATTTTATATTAGGACAAATTTAATAGAATGCTATACCCGTAAGTGTTGTTGCTTGACTCTGTCTTACAAACGTATAACAAAGCAAATTTACGTTCAACAGAGCTAGTTATAGCCTTTAATATTTGAGCGATTGACCTATTATCGAACTAAAAAATAATAATATCTGAGATGAAGGTATGTGAAGGCCGGACAAATCGCGAATCGAAACGTTAATGAGGGCGCTGTGTTGTCACCCTTTATTACCATCTTATATACTTATTACCTATTATAGGTATAGAAAAATATGAAATAATACCTAAACTGTAGCTTGGTGAGATAATGTCAAAAAGAATATGTTTGGGGGATTCAATTTTAAACTAAGCTAAATTTTTAAATAAATTACCTATATCTATAAGTTATGGATTTTTCGGCGAAAAATCACAAGTATTATTCAGCCTTTGAAGTTATGATACGTTTTATTTTCAAAACATTTATTCTTATTTTATAAGAGTCCAAACTGTATTCAAAATATTGGTTTAAAATCACCCATCTGATGTCAGTAGATCAATCTGCGTGAAAAATGTCAATAATTCTTTACATAAGCTAGTTTTGAAAATTGATGCCTCCTATAATAACTGGTGTATATAACATAATACGAGTGAACAGTTAATATTACAACAGCTGTCGATAGCGATAAGACATTGTTTCGTTTGCTGCAAAATGAGCAAGCGATCGTCATCGAAGAATAACTATGTAGAAAAAGAAAAACCATAGTGATCGTGCAGCACAAAACCGCTTCCATAATCATTATTATAACATATAGTTGCGATGTTTATATAATTATTGTATATTATAATATTATGCTGATGAAATAATATCCCGTAAAATCCATTAAATCGTATCGATGACATTTGACACACGAAGTATACTTTATCTAGCGAACACATTTACTTATTATTATATAATAATAATAATATAAATTGTAAATTATAAACCATTAATTTTAATTATTTTGCTAGCTGGCCCACGCATGTATGGTATATTTACCGTACGAAAACTGCCTACAAGTTTCACGAGAATTTATGACTTTACACACAATACTGCGGTACCTATAAAATATACTATAATCTCTTTGAAATAGCCCCTTTTGATAGTTAAATTTGAATTTTTTAAATAAAGGCTTAAGAAATTCAACTGCCTGTCCTCACATTAATGAATAGTTCGACGTGAGACATTTTGTTTCTATTATTGATCCATTTTAAGGTTTTAAGTTACTGCCATTTGTCAATAGTTTATAAAAAAAATTATTAGAAATGTTTCTAAAGCAATGTTTTACATTTTTAAAGATTATAGGCAATTAAAATGCCAATATGTATATTATTTTTTGATGGATTCTGGTAAAAAAATTTTTCTGAAAATTTTGAACTGTCAAATAATCAATTTTGGTTCACTAGGTTCACTAGGTAACTATGGTCCTCTAAAGTTTAGCTTAATATGCATTAATACTTTTAACTGAAATACCTAATTTACAAGAGCTAAATATTTTTTTCTGTATACTTGAATAGTTAAATCGGTAATCTAAAATACTCAAAAAAAAAAACAAACAATTGTTGGTAAACATAGTTAATTATTTATAGTCATTTTTCGTGGTATACAATGGCGAAAAATTTTATTTTATAATTATTAATAATAATTTACCTACCATACCTACTTACTTAAATAATAATTTTTTTTTTGAAAACTGTATTGGACGCGTTAAAAAAATGTATTTTGGGGATAAAGATGGGCTCCCAAAATCAATGGGATTTTCAACACTGACATTTGTTGTACATTAGTAAGACGGAGACAAGTAAAAACTAGCGGAAGTAATGTCCTCTTAAACAATTTTCAAAATGCATGTAGTTCAATGCAGATAACATTTTTCTGAAGAACTCTGAACTGTAGAAGCGATGGTGTAATTTTTTATGAAACAATTTTTACATTCTAAATGTAGCAAAATAATATTTTGATGCTTTTTTTTTATAACAATGATATGTTTTTCAAGTGTTTCTTCAACTTACACTTTTCAGGAAGTTATATAAATAGACAGAAATAGGTTCCAAACACTAGAAATGACACTCACCTCACCCTATGCATCCGGCCGATATCGTGGCCAGTATCGCAAGCGTGGCGGTCATGACTTGCGTCGCCGAAGACACGGTCTTGGTGTTGTAGTCAGTGCTGCTTCTGCTGGAGTCTATGTTGGCGCTAGTCTGCGGCGCCTCGACGAACTTATCCTCGGCCGTGACCCTGGATCCGTACTTCTGCAGGAACTCCAAGATTATGCCGTTGGTCCAGCCGAAACCTAGCTGCACCTCGTATTCACCTCCACTGCCATGACCTCCGGGTACGGTCGCATCGTACTGTCAAAACAAGTGACGTATGAGTATACCGTCAATCGAAGAAAATATAATTCATTGAGAGGGCATAAACGAGTCTGCAGACGCAGTGATGTGTATCAAAATACAAATCACTTTATCCGCATATAACGTGAGACCCACCCGACGCCTATACCATTCTCAATCGACTTGCAGACTAATCGATGTGTTTGTACAGACTACAGACATCTTTATAGCTACTTTAAAAATTTGTTTTAAATAAATAACAATCTATACACTGCACAGTATCCCCTCAACCCGATAAATTGTTTTATTCCGCTCAAACCGGACTTACTTTTTCATACATGGCGTTGGTCTCGTTATACGCTTTGTAGTTGGACCTCATCCATCGTTCAGCTATCTCGAACGCCAAGTCCTGGGCCCAGTTGTCGCCCGAGTTGTCGAGTGACATGACCATTATGTACTGGAGCGGAGGCCACGCGTTCGGGTAGTCCCACTGTTCACCGGAGTGCTCCAGTGTGGTCGGTATGCCACCCAGGTTGTTCATTATCTGTGTCTTTTCCAAGTATTTAAGCGTTCGGGACACAAAGTCATCGGTCTTCTTCGGGTCATAACAGCCAGTCCATAGCGGTGATATATTGGTTGGGTAAAAGTAATCACGCTTGATTTCGTTCAGCATGTCATAGTCCAGCCACGCGCCTACTTCCTCGTGCCACAGCACCGCCGTCACTGCTTCTATCCATTTGTTGGCAATGTTTTCATACTTCAGTGCCTTGTCGGACACATTCAGCTCTCGGTAAAAATCACTCAATATCTTAGCATTCCAATACACCAGAGCGTTCAAGTCCACCGGTATGATGAATCGTGTTTTTAGGTTGGTCAGGTTTCCTGCAATCATACAATGACATATTAGTTATCGTATACAACGTTATTGCGCGCACTATGACCTACGACAATATTATCCTATAAAGTGTAGCTTTTATTCACTCCCTAACCCACAGATGTTATTTCGGGATATAAGTCTATCCAATTTACGTATTTTTCACCATTGCGTTTAAACATTTCTTTTTTTTAATTTGCTCAGTAGATCAAAATAATAGGTAATAAAATGCAATCATTTTCTAATCTAACTAGAGATTATGAAAATCATAAATTATCTCGACCAGACCTGGAGTAATTATATTTTATTCATTGAAATGTCGTACTATCAAACGCGGGGTCAAGCTACAATTAAGTGTTTGATAGATAAAAATAAAATAAAAACAATCATGTCTCACATTAATTGTCGTTGACGTGTTTCTAGTAAAAAAACGAATAAAATAATACGTGTATTTAGGGTATTGAAAATCAGTGGGTCTATGCCAAAAATATAATAATTAACGTGATGATACATTTTAGGTACACATAATTTATATAGTATAATGTATATATGGTGACGTATTATCGTTATGAAAGTTTTTTAATCTCATTCACGAAACATTAATATATAATATTATGTGGCATGGAACACGCGCAGTAATGGTTTAAAAACATTTACTTTATAGACCAAACTCTAATTCGTATAAAAATATCAGACCTAATTTAATAGTTGGTAAATGAAACTATGTTGAAATCGCGTATAAGAAGAGAAAAATAATAGACATCGTTTAAAGTAAACTGGTAATTATTGTAAAAATGACCTATAACATTCTGACATTATAGACTTAAATGTCTAAGTAGTTACGGCAGTTCTTAATTGTATTGAAATATTAATAACTCTAATGTAGTTCGCTGTACTAAGCAATATATTCAACTTTTTTGTAACTTAAAACAGTTTTAAAATAGTACGATATTTCTATAGTAGCAACACAAATAAATTAGATGTAATAAACTTACATACCCACCTACGTTAACAAAAATAATGCAACCGCCAACCGTGAACCTAGTCCTGATTTAATTGTTGACTAACAATACAAGCTTTAATTGAACATGTATACAGAGAAGCATATTTTCAAGGTCATGACAATTTATAAAATTTATTTGCTTTATTTTTTTTTATGATGCGCACATTTAAAAAAATTATTTTCTATTAATTTTTACCCAAACTTAATTTGTCATCTGCATGAATTTACATGATTCACTCCCATTTTTTGGGTACTTAAATTAATCTTTTAGGAATACAAATAGGTACCTATAACTAATATACTAATAACTTATAAGTATAATATATTTTATTTATCAATTCTATTATTATGACTCTGTAATATTTTAATATTTTTTGAAATAATATAACCTAAATTCTTGACGAACATTTTTATTTATATTTCCTTCATATAATACGCTTTGACAAAGTATGAAAAAGCATTTACGCATCAAACGTTAAATGGAATATTATATTTCTCGTGAAGACTGAAGAGTAAATATTTTGTTTCAAAATTCATAATATTCAGGGTTTTTTTATTATAGTGTAGGTATATATATAATTTATACCAGATGCGATAATATATAGAGTATAATATAGAGTATTTAAAAGCATTTTGACTATTTTTGAAGGTATTATAATTATATACCTAATAATATATAATGTCATCTCACATACACTTAAAATTTATAAAAAATTGGTTAAAGATTTCTATTTACAATACTAAACACTATATTTTTCCAATCGTTTTAATATTTACCTAATCAATAAGTTTAAATAGTTATGTATATATTTTCTATAAAATATTGAAATTATAAATTTAACGTATAAATATTTTAATTTATAATAGGTATTTGGTTTGTAAATATTTTGATTGAAATTGTAATATTTTAGTAAATTCAACTATATTTAAAATCAAATGCAAACTTAAGTATTTTTATGTCAACTGCAGTTTGGTTAAAATTTATTGTATGGTAATAATTAAGTACTTAATATTATACTTAAGGAGCCACGAAGGCTCAAATCGAATTTGTGATTCTATGAAAGAAGAAATAACGAAAGAATATTACGATTTTTTAAGTGTTTAACACATTTTATGTTTTTTACAAGTTATTCATTTAAATTATTTTGTGTACACAAAATATATTTGTTCAGAGTAATAAATTATTGGCGTTTTTAGGAATGTTCGGAAGTTAATTTGTTTGTTAAGTGTTATTATGACCATACCAGGTAAGTCAAAACAAAACAAAACAAAACAAAACTGGGATTTTTCAAATTTAAACCACTATTTAATAATATAGCATTTATTTTTCAAACAATAGATGCTATGCTACAGGCATAATGTATTGTTATTTACAACATTTCCGGCACACGAGTGGTATCTACACATTGCATAGGTTCTATAGGGCAAAATATGAACAAAAATTTCCTATAGAAACCTATATTATATTATTGTATCATGGAAAAAATTTAAAACTATTCTACATTTAACAGTAATAAATTAATAAAAGTAAAAGTCCTAGATATGAATCTTAATGGAGACCACAGGTCATGGTTGACCAAGTCATGATTTTATAAAAAAATTTACTTTGAAAAAAAAATTAATGATGATAAATAAATAATCAGAAAAGAAAAACCATATACATAATATAACCTTGAGCTATACAAGAGTATATACTATCCGGTAGTGTTAAGTACAGATAGAGTCAGTACACTGAGCCCAAAACTATTGTTTTAAAATAAATGTATGACTAGGCGCTTTTAATTCATTGTCTTCAATATAAATTTCATTGTTACTATTACAGTAACAGAGGTACTTTTTTACCTATATTTAAGCAAACACGGAAAGCATATCACACACGATTTTAAGCATTTTTGGAATCATAAATAATAAGTAAAACACTAGCCAGTAATTTACCTTTATTTGTTCCATTTAGTATAAACCATCTACTGGAAAAATCCCACCCAGATTCCGCAGCGGCCTTTAGCTCAGAATAGTAGTTTTCTTTATCGTTATCGGTCTTCAGTGTTTGTGCGCTCATGATATCTTCCCTGTAAAAATACAAAATATTATTAAATTACAAATATTTGAAATGTAGATACTAATAACTGCAAGAAAATATTTGTAATTTTTAGTCAAATAGATAATAATATAACAATGTACATTTCACATAAAGCTACAGAAAAAACTAAATAAATTTGAAATTGTAATAAATCAGGAATTATTAATTTCTCCTTAGTAGTTTTCAATTAGAAATAATCTGAAACCTCAGTAATCATAATTTCAAAAACATAAATTTAATTTGTGATAACTTATATGAAATTAAAAACTAAATTTACCTGTATGATTCGGGTCTAGGTCCTGTTGACGAATCCTTATATCTGGCCAATGTGTATACTTTCCCATCCTTTTCTATGTCTACTGTATGATTTAACATCCAATAGCTGAATTCTTTTTCCAGTATATCTACATTTTCTTTTAGGAAAGTCGTGTCATTTGTAGCCTCGATGTAACTTTTCATCATTGGTACCAGCATGGGGGGTTGAGACCGCATGGCGTAATAAACTCTTCCCCCGTTTGGAATATGACCGTAGGTGTTAATGATCGACAAAAAGTTGCTAAGCATGCCTTTAACGGTAGTATACATCTCAGATAGTAGCAGACCTCTAATTATCCAGTAAGAATCCCAATAGTAAAATTCACGGAATCGGCCACCGGGTACAATTACCGGATACGGAACATAGATAATTGAATAATGGTCAGGATGTAAACGTACATCATCTTTGATTTTTTTACCGAGAAGTTTCCATAACAAATGTAAGCCTCTAGCCCATTCTTGGAAATTTGGGTCCTTAATATCACCAATAAATTTGGGCTCTGGCTTCCAATCGGAGGGATCCCAAATTTCGAATTCGCTGCCTTCCTTCTCGAATGTTTCGTTCAGGAAAACTTCCAGTTCTAATTTTGATGGCCTTTGTCCCGTTTTTTTCATCATTTCCAAGAATATGTTCATGGTCTCGTTAGGTGAAAATTTCATTTTCATGTCAACAAACGTTTTCGAATCTGGGAATATGCTAGACATTTGAATCGCATGCAGCAATGGTCCATAACAGTAAATATTACTAAAATAAAAACATATAAATTGTACACAAAATTAAATTCAAATTATTTTAATAAATCTACTACTATTCATTGTATCTTAATAATATTCACTCTAACTAAATTTAAATGATCTTTTTTAAACTATTGACTACTTTTATTTCTTATAAAACATGTGTGATTTTTGAAGTTAATCCTTCTTAAAGTTTGATTTTAAAGGTAGGTACCAATCATAAACAATAAATACAAGGACATGTGTCATTGAAAGTATCGTCACACTTTTCAATTTAGTAGATGATTTCGACAACTAAGAAATGCGTGAAAATGTATAATACGTCCTTGCATAAAAGTAAGGAGAATTATTAAGATATCTAATTAATGAGAAACCACGTAAAATAGAGTACACTTTATCAAAAATATACTGCATTTTATTTACAGAAATGGTTAAAATACTTTTTGATTAAACAAAAAAGGAACTCAATAAATTATAATTTGTTCTGTAGTATCAAGTAAATAAATACACATAAACACTAATCATTTTTGAACATTTATTTCGTTGTAAAATAATATTTTACTTATCATAATTTAAGTTATTGAGTTAAGAACTCTGAGGATGAGCATATTTGATGTAGAAATTATTTTACTCTAATACATCCTTCAATTTTTACACAGTATTTTAGATATTCATTCCGAACGATTTCAATTAAAAAACAATGTTATACTATGGGATTTTCCAAACATAGGTATTACACTATTTTGAGCTCTGAATTAGGTACGATATACCTATAGTTTTATTATTCTGAATAAATTGAAGTTTAATACTTTTCATTAGGTACTTGATGTTTCGTATTATTTTATTATTTCGTACCTCGAAACATCAAGTACCTAATGAAAAGTATTAAGTACGAAATAATGTAATAAAAATAATAGTGGGATACATTAATTATAATAACACAATAACAATTATCAACCATTCCATACATTGTGTCTAAACATTGATACTTTGAAAGTTTAAGTAAAGTGAAGAATGTACATATAGTTCAAAATTCTAAATCGTTAATTTAAGTATTTCAGTAAAATATTCTGTATTATAATTTAGAATAAAATAAGGATAATAAGATAATAAGTAAAAACTAAAAGTAAAAAATTTGTATCTACATGACTCATTTATAGTAGTAAGTAGTTATTTTGATTATGCCTACGAAATAACATCCAATTTTTCAATAAAAATAAAGCCAATGTGTACTATAAAATCAATACATCATTCGGTAGAGTAAGTATTTGTGGTAAAAAATTCCAATAGTTTATGTAATTAAAATATAAATGATAAGAGAAATAAAGTTTTACGCTTACTTCTATGTAAAAAAAGCTCGACATTTTATTATTATTATTAGTACCTACCATGTAATAAAAATTAATGTTTAATTAGACGTATGGAAATATTTCATTACACAATATTTAAATGGATAATCCATAGATAAATCATATAATCCAGTCTTAAACAATAATTTACTAATTCAGATTAGCTTTGATGAAATAAAAGAAATTGCATGCAAAATAATATATATTTACAAACTTGATCTAATTTCTTAAGTGATTTATTTTTTTTAATATTTATAATTAAAATGCATATACATAAAAAACAACATAATAAAGTTGTAATACACAATTTAGTGTGAAAGGCAGTACCGCTGTGACTGGAAGGGCAGATCAGGCAACGCCTTACCGAAAAAGCCATATTATCAGATAAATCCATTAAATTTCAAGCAAAACATCTGTGCCTACTACCTTGAGAAAAGCAATTCTTGAATCGTATTAAATGGACGTAATAATGCACTAACAGTTTCATACCTAGAGACTTAATGACTTGTATCATTAAGAAAAAATAGAAGGGTAGGTAGGTAGTAATATAAAAAATAGGTAGGTACCTAAGGCCAAAATAAAAGTAAGTACAATAAAGTACCGCTGAGAATAAATTAGCAAGAATTATTTAACTAAATATAAATTAAAGGATGCTATTTTTATTAAAATTAAAGATGGCTAAGCTAACAGTTGAAAAAGTTATAGCAATTTTCCTGTGCATAATATAATGAAATAATAAATTCGAACATCGTAATCATTAATATAAGTAGTGAAAAACGATTGTAAACTATAAAGGTAGGAATAAACTACTCCATTATTTCTATTCTAAAAATAATATTTCTGTTGGATATCTACACATAACTGAAAAACATTTATTCATATCAAAATTCGTAACAAACTTTTTGTTTCTTAATTATCGCACTTTTGCTCTCAATACTAAATGAGTAATATACGATTTATTTCCTTTTTTTTCAGACGAATAAGAAAACTAATAATCAATTAGACAATGTGGATTAGTGTGACATTATTCTATTGTTTTTGATATAATTACGTGTTTTTAATAACCACTAAAATATAACCCATTATTTTTCTACGTACATCCCCTAGCCATGGGTCTGGAGTGACCTTGACACATCACTACTGATTTTCATGTAAATGGAATGGTCGATCGCAGTATATTTAACATTTTGATATTAACTGTCAATTATTATAAGAAGTTCGTCTTGGAAATTGTATGACCTTAATTTGGGTAACGATAACTGTACTACGCATATGTATAATACAAATGACAATTTACTCTTCAAATTACCACCTATACATTATGTACTTCTCATCTCGTAAGGCTCGCTCGGCTGGGTATACTTTAGTGACACTCTGGTGATGTTATATACACTCAGTTAATAAAGTAATAATAATAATAAGAAAAAACTAACAACAACAAATTGGCACTAGGTGTGCTATTGCATAATGATATGGTTCGTCTGCTACGCGGGTTATGAGTATAGGATGTACGTAAGGTCACGTCACGCTCGCGATGGGGATGGTAATGACGTAATAATAATATTATATACTATTGAAATATAAACGACTGTGAGTGTGCACGCGTATCCAATAAAGCAATTTGTGTAGTTTAAGCATTGTAACGATTTTATAATTTACCACATAACAACTTTGTATATTGTATACCTACGTACATATCATGTTATTTGCTATATTATAATAGTAAGCACTCGCGATACTCCTTAGTATACGGTGGTAGCTCTATCTACGAAATGGATTGTTTATATTATATAATTGCATGTATTTTAACGGTTCGGAAACGTTTTAAAACGATTTTTCTATTTTTCATTATATTTCCAGTAGTGCGTAAACAAGATAACAGAAGAACAGGTAAATAAAAACGGATTTGATTGACATTGACACCGATTAGAACACTGTTGCCCATCGACGACGACAGCGGCGGCTAGCAGCCATATGTAACTCTGGTCTCTCCGTCTTTCTCTATCACGCACACACACACACAGAGTAATTGACGGGTTGCCAATATACAGCTTACACAGCTATTTCGTTAGACACTACCTATGTCGCGCGCGCCACAAGACGAAACACATACAGACACAGGTACGAATAATAAATAACAGTACATACGAATATAATGTGTACACACGCAATTATTATTATGTTTTTTTTTCATGACCTACATCCTAGGTCCGTGAAACGAAAATAACGTAAAATAACAAACGCCAGAGATTAAAAAAAAATATATATATATATTATGTATTATTATATTCTGGAAGAACGCACCGCGAAGCCAATGACAATTATTGTTATTATAACATAGGCATGTAGATAATAACAATAATAATATGTAATGTGTACAGTGTACCCATGTAAATATACTAGGTAGGTATATCGAACGATAACCGTGTGCAGATTTTAAAACGATTCGCTGGCACGCGTAAGTAAATAATGCATATAATATAGCCATAGGTAATGTAGTAGAATTTGTGTTATACGATTAATAGTACTTAATAATAATAATAATAAGCCAGTCATAAACGTAACTTATTATGATCGCTGGAACTAATAGACCGAACACTAATCAATGGAACCGATTTCGAATAATTTGACCTACACAATTCACTTTCAAATAGTACTACGCTGTGCGACTATTCACCGGCATTAAATTGAATTTAGAGAATGATGGAGAGAGAGAAAAGGTAAAAATTATTATTATCCATAAAGCCATATCATTGTATTGATAAATACCACACGTATGGATGACTGGCGTAATAATAAATATTTTTGTTTTAGCTTACGCACCAGTATTCTGATATATTATGCTTTCATATTTTGTCGCGCGTCCAAGACTCCGAAATTCGAGAATTTTTACATGGAAACTAAGCTCTGAAGAAAACGGTAGTTTTTTATTATTTTTTTTTTTTTTTTGGTCAATGTTTTCGATGATAGTCTGTATATTTTTATTATTGCTATTTGCTGATAATAAGCAAGAGCACATTATTGCCATCATTAAATAGGGACCACAAATGTACCGGATCGTGTGGTTTTTTTCAACGTAGTGTGGCGCGGGAAGTTTGAATGACATAAAATTGAGAGAAAAATCTACCGACACTAGGGTAAATCTTTGTTATCTTGCCAAAATATTTGTGAACACGAGTATAGGAAAAAAAAGCAAAACGGTATAAATAGATGGGACCTGAAATCACGCCACAAAAACTGTACAATCTCGTAAAAGAAATAAGTAACTTTGTCACGAAATTCTTCATTAGAACTTTTAAAAGTTTAGTTTGCTTGTTACGATTAACAATCGATGAATCTATATAGATAACTCAACGGGTATACCTACCACTTACCTAGTGGAATCAAACTTTTAAAAATCCACCAAAACTATACACAAGCTTCGACCCCATTCAACCACTTTTTTATAAATAATTTCCACCAAGTACTATAAATTAGCATCAGTTTACGAGATAATTAAAAACACGATTAGATTTTCTTTCTGATATTATGCACAGCAATTAAATAACTAAGATACCTAATACCTATAATATAATATATTTTTTTTGTTCATTAATCATGCGTTTATTGAGACATTATCTGGTAGGACTTGGGTAGAAATAATTTAATTTATGTTATGTAAGCTGTTGAGATAATAATAATACATAATATGAATAGAATTAATAATGTAAAAATAGTGCACATTGTAACTAAAAAAATAAAAACGTGGTACACACAATAATAGCAAAAATAGAAACTACGAAACAAAACACGGAGTAATAATAATTACTCTACATTTTACTGACATGAAATTAATTTTAGAGAATAATATATTGTCAAGCTTCGTACATTATGTGGTGACGTCAGGAGTAAAACGAGTTCTACGTACGTGATTTGACAACAAGGAAAGCAGATTAAGTACGAATTCATCTTAAACTAGGTATATTATAGGTACCACCAAAAAGTATCGGAAATTCTTTGAAGAAAAAAAAATTTTAATTATCTTCTCAAAACCGTGCAAAAAAATTATAAATTTATAAAAAAAAATTATAAAAAAACGACCACATTATATAGAATTCTCTGAGAACGTGTTTGCAATACGTTTATGTATAATTTTCGACTTGAAATTTCAATGGTTAGTACACTAAAAACAAGCGACGGCCAAGATAAATATCATACACAAACCTTGAATTAATATTTTAATTCAATGCGGGAGCTGGTTCGTATTAAACAAGTTATAATGTATAGGCAGAGATCGCCTAGAAAGGAGAAGTAAAAAAAAAAAAAAACAACTTAAAGTTACCAGACAGGGCGTCCCGGGATGTCCCGGAGGGGGTAAACAGGCCAACTCGTTGGTTATATACACAATTTATTCGGCGAGATTGGCTGGAATTTTTTTCGACCATTATTGCTAATATAATATTATATTTATCCTTATCAAAAAAAAAGAAAGAAATTATGCAACATAGCTTTTACCTGTTATATAGGTATAATAATATAATCTTAAAATAAAAATAAGCAATGAAACACCAGATATCAAAGAAGTACGGAGAAAATGTATGATATGCAAATCACAATATAATATAGCATTATGTAGGAAAGAAATTGAGATTGACGAATTGGAAATTGTTAAATATTTTTATAATTCGTGCAAAATTTAGGAATTTTAGTTATGACTGTTATTTGCGACTATTATACCCATGTCCTATAATATGTTGTTTTATTTTTATGAATTTTGCGACCGTAAAAAACTCGTGTGGATATTTATGAATCTAGAAAGATTAAATTTAAGAATTCGGAACGTTTAACTACAAAATTATTTTATCAATCTAGTATGGTTATGAAATAAAGTACAGAGAGAGTATAGGAGCACAAACGAGGTATGGAATTTTAAATAACTCGCGCAAGGAAGGCCAATCAACATTATTATCCTCCAAATTTATATACGGCGAGTTTTTTTTTTTACAGAATATTGAAATTAAGCTAAGAGATAATTTTGATATCATAATTTTTAAGTTTAATATGTTAGCAATTTACAGTATACACTAATTAAAGCAATAATATTAAATCATCTGTGCCAAATGGATGCAGTTAATGAAAGATAAAAAAAATGCAATTTGAGACCTATCTTACCTGTCACATGTGGGAGACGAAGCAACATGTTGATCCGCATCAGAACTCCAACATCCACACAAGGAACTGATCAGTAGGATTAAAGTTATCATAACAGAATTTGTAAGTACGCCCGCACGTTGAGGCATTTTATTAGTTGTTTTCTCAATGACTTTACGAAGCGAAATAAAAAATAAAATAAAAACGATAAAAACGAAAACTATGTGTGATTGCAATAATAATGATACTTAAAAACCGTATTTAAATAAAAAATAACACTATCACAGATCAAGCTTATTTTCCCAGCAAAACGACGACTTGTAGTTTTTATAAATTATTATTACTTATCATTATTTTTTTGTAATAAATTAAAATATAAATTTTTGGCCTCGATAAGTTATAGTTAGATTCTTGAAACCAACGGGGATGAAAATGTGTGTGTTTTGTCGAGAGCTTACTTCCTTGTAACAATCTTTGACGCTGCTGCTGATTTGCCACCTAGCGTTCCAGTAGTGTTGACTAGTGTCTTCAGTTTGCTAACGCGCCGGTGGCTCAGTGGCTGTATTCGAGTCCTGAAAACAGAGCGGAGAGTTTTATATTGGACGTGTGTATTAAAATAAAATAAGATCATATTATATAATATATTATATATATACGAATAAAAAAAAATATTATATAAAAGTAATATAAACAGTACTATTATATATAATTGGGATATCTTCTCTGCGGTACGGTATTTTTTCGTCCGATCGTGACTTGATATATACGTAGTATAGTAGGTACACGACAAATTTAATCTATGTATACGATGAACTCATACGTGGTATAAAAATATATGTGTCTATTTATAAATATACACATAAACGCGCGTATGTATTTCAAAAAACAAAAAAAAAATTAATATAAAATTAAATACAATGAAGCGACAATATTATTAAAAATTGTCGATACTCGTGCGTCCGTCTGCTGCGGTCGTCCGCGGCCACCGAAACGGGTTGAGAAACAACGTACGCACACGACACCACACTTCGGAAACACGCACAGAAATCACACACAAACGGAGAGTAAAAAAAATAAATAACAATAATTTATTATTATTATTATTATTCAATTTTCTGACACCCGCGCGCACAGGGACACGATCTTGGCGACGTCGTCGTAGTCGTCGTCGCAGTAATGTGATGTAGCGTAGTGGCTAGTCGTCGTTGTCGTCGTCGTCGTCGTCAACCACTCAACGACACACTCGCAAAAAATATTTTCGGTGTGTGTATGATTTTATTGAATTTTTTTTTATAATTCGTATTTCTCGTCTGCGTGTGTGGACCTGTGCTTTTTTTCGGTTGGCGCAGACACTCCACAGAATCGGCACTGACAGCCGAGTCCACCGCCACCGCCGTCGCCGTTCTGCCTTGGTTCACTAAATATCCCTACCACCGCAGCCAACGTCGCGAATTATTATTGCCATTGCATAAATTAGAGGGAGATTGTAATCGCGCGCGCACACACGCAAAAACGCACGCTCGCGCACGCAACACACTCGACACTCACTCACTCGCAGGCACGCGGTATACTCTGCTGCAATGTGCGATTATTATTAAATTATATAAATTATTGTTTAATATATTTTATTACAGTCAGTGTAGTATATTATATTGTTTGTCAAAAAATTAAGACTTACCGGCGATATGCAGATAAAATTAATATCATCGTCATCGACTAGAAAATAAGAGACGCGCGTTAAACTAGGTATATCGTACCTACATATAATATAATACTATAATATCACACATTATATAATATACCTAGGTAGGTATAATATTATGACTTATAATAGGCACACACACGCACACACTCACACACAAACGGATCCGAAACGCCACAGACCACGACGATTACTTCAGCGCAACCGGACGACTATTACAAAGTCGCCGGTATCACATATGTGCGGAAAATGTCAAAATTATAAGACGGCTATAATAATATAAGTTAATAACCATATTATCTCGATTGCCAAGACCCTAGATAACCTTTATTCAGTCGATTTACTAATTGATAATTATTCATTTATCTATAAATTTTATATTGTAATGCTAGCGACAGACTCTAATAACTAATACAATTATTTACTTAAAACCGATGGCCATTTGTTTTTTTTTTACGATTATATATTAATAGAATACATAATAGAATAATAGAATAATTTGAATTCTACGTAAATCCCATTACCGGAAAAATTGTGAATTTGAAGACGTTCAAATTGTCTAATTGTTGTGATTATTATAAATCATAATGCAGTAGAATTGTTTTTCTGTATAAAAATTCATCGCTACAAAATAGTTTCTCAACCTCATAACAAATGTGAGAGGGTTTCTCGCGACTCTTCAAAACGTCTGAGCAGTATTATAGTTGTATCATTAACAATATATTACGCGATTTCACGCTATTAAATGGAAATTCCAACAGAAACCTAATGGATAAGTATTATAGTTGATGGTAATCGTTCGATTTATTAGAAACAGTAAAACCAGGAGTTCGTGATTTCACGAAAATGTATACCATTGAATATCCATTAATTCGACCTATTTTATTCGAGTAAATCGTAATATTCTTATATACAAATAATTATAATTCGCGATATAAGGGACATACAAACACTTTTATATTGGTAAATAAAAAAATAATTTAATTTTAAAAACTTAAAATATGTAGGAAGGTATATTTATTTAAGTAATCCACCATAGTGTCTGTGCATAGGAAAACATTTAAGACGATGGATAGAGTCTGAAGATACTAGAAAATACTTCTATTGCAGCATAGACACATGATGAAATTCGGTCACGTCTACCCAATACCCATATATGTAAAATTATGTACATTATGTATCATCCATATTTTTATGATTAAATCTAATGAATTTCACATTATAAAAACCAATAGCCAACAGGTAACACTTAGAATAATCGAGTTTAATAATATTTATTTGGGTAGTATAATAAATTCCATAAAGTAAAATATAATCACAACCAATAAAAATTAGAAAAAACTGTTTTGCTTTATACATTCGATAATTAATAATTCCACCTAGAATATATATTTTCTAAGTAACAATTTATCAATTGAGTGTATTGTAAAATATGACATAGCCATGAGTTTCTTACACGCCGTGCATACTTGAAACATATTTTGAGGTTTTTTGAATATGGCCTACAAAGTAATTGCTTTGAATTAACCTCAGGTAAATTAAAAATCAATGGTCCAAGGACCAAATCTACGAACTTTAAACTGCATTTTCTCTAATTAATTAAACATTTTTTATATTATATTCGACAACTTTGCTTATTATAATAATTGATTGTCTTACTATTATTTTATATTGCGTAAAATAAAATTAATCAGTTCGTTATTGACCCTATAAGATATACTTCGTAAACTTCTTATAATAGATGACGGGTGTTTCAAAATAATTATTTGGAAAATATTTACATATATAAATTATGTAACTGAAAACCATAAAATAGAAAATCTACGAAAGAAATAAGTGAAAATAATACATAATTTGATGTATATAATAATGAATAACTCATAATCCTCATATTACATCTGAAACATCTTGTTATTTTCTTAAGATAAGACTTCCAATTATTTAAGCAGCAATATCACTGGAAGTACATACTTATATAGGTACATATAATTAATATTTTTTATTAGGACAGTGGCTTGAAATAAGAGCCACCGATGTTATGTTTTGGTAAAAAATAGTTTATGAGCATTGTATAGGTACTTGCTCGGAAGATATTCTATATTATTAAATTCTAGATTTCTAGATTTAGGACCTTGATTTTGTGAAATCGTAACGGTCGCAGATGGTCAAGATGGAGTGGACGAGTTATACATTATGTCACATGCACCACAATATTATTAAATTTAAATAACTATATAAATACAAGTATATTATACATACATATATTTTTGAAAACTGTACCAACATTAAATTATTTTCGATTAAAAATTAAAAATATCAATTTTGAGTATTCATTACTAAAATTTTGTTTTTGTCATTATTTTTATTTAGTTAATATTTTATTGATGAATAAAAATTTTAAGAATTTTTTGAGTTTCATCACTCCATTCATTTTTGACCATGCTGTCGTGTGACCTATAATGTTATGAAAGTTTTTTAGTATTCTGCTATACAGTAAAAATGTATAAATAATAATAAAAAAAAAAAATATTAAGACATAAGATATGTAGGTATTGTTAAATAATTTTCAATATTATATTATGTTCTACCTTTTTTTTCGTTTAGAACCAACAACGATAGGAGAGCTGTTTTCATAGTGTTCCTCTAAAATATATAGGTACGTAAGGTACGTTATACTTATGTGTATAATTAATAATCATATTATAAAAACATTTTTTTTTCTAATACCTGCAATGTTCCAAAAAATATCTGTAATAAGTACGATGTTAATATAGATACTTACTTTTATTAATTTATTGCGCGCGTAATTTATTTGTTGCATTTTTTGGAAAAATGTTTTAATTAAAATAAGTCAGTTTGAATAATAGTAATAATTTGTTGGTAATTAAGGTTAGATTTTGGTCACTAATATTTGAATTGTACTTCGAGCTATTTAATAATTAAATGTTAAAATGAAAATAATGTAAAAAATGCGCAATGATTCAATCACGCTGTAATATTCGAATTTGTAAAATAAGCATATGTATAATTTCAAAACACTAGATTAAAAAAACATGAGTATTTAACCAACTAGACCTTGATATTTTTGCAGTCTTAGAGGCCTAAAGGAAATATTACCAAGGCTAATAGAAAATAATAAAAGCAATTTCGTTTACCGTAGAGTAATATACATACAAATAATTTTAAATCCGAAAGCATAAATTAAGAGTGACGTCACTTTAGGTATAACTTATAAAAACCAGGTTAGATTCTTATATGTACCTATAATAGTAGACATACATTATTTATAACAAGATATCTCGTGTAAGTTAATTTTAAAATATATATGTTAACTCGGTGAACTAAGATTAAATTTGATTCATCAACATAATCATAGCGAGCCAAAATTTACCTTAAAAACAGTTAATACTTTTTAACAGTACAATTACTAGTGCCCATTTGTAGAAAGGAAACTATTGATTACGATTTTACAGTAACCTAGCACATAAATAATATGTAATAGTATACTACCTAAGCAATAAAAAAGTTATAATTTTATATTACACAAAGAAATATTTTTTTTTAAAGATGATTTATTATAAATAAATTAAACCGTATAATAAAACTTGAATGGCAAGACTTATTAAAAACGATTTAATTATTTAATTGTTAAAAAATAATTGAAAAAAATCATCTATAGAAAATAACCTGATAAATTCAATGTCACAAAATGTGAACTTATTATTTACTTATTTATTTTTTGTAATTTTAGTTGAAAATGAATTGTGATTTAATAATTGAAATAATTAAGTTATCATAAAAACTGAGTAAATAAATTATTATTACACCATCGTTTCAGTCAGTTCAGATAAGAAACAAAAATGTAATATATTTTATTGGTATATTTGATTATTTAAAGATTAAGTTGATTTCAATGCACCTAGTTCATATATGATTATAATATAGAAATAGAATAAATTTGTTTTATTCTATAATTCAATCACACTTTTCTATGTCATATAAGCAAATACAATACCTACCTATTTCGTATTGTTAGAAACTACACATTATAAAAATTGACAATTAATATAGTAAATTACTGTATGGATGATCCATTGAATACACAATATTAAATAGTTGAATTTAATGTTGATACACTAAGAAATTGTATTAATTAGAGATAGATAATATTATATTACACATTGTACACAAATAATTAAAGAACATAAGTTTAAAATCAATTTCACTTTAGTGTTGTACATAAAATACATTAACAACTAATTAAGTTGTAAGATTTATATTGTTTCCATTTATTTTAGTATTTATTTAAAACAAATCAAGATTGGCATTTTAATTGTATACATATACTTTAAAGTATTAAACATATTATGTAAAGCTATTAAAAAACAGGTATGCTATAACCTGTTGGATGTATGTACTTATGAATATAAAAAAAATACTTAAAAACATATTGAGTTGATATAAATTACGTATAAATGCATGTGATTTATTTTTTACGATTAATTTACCAGTTATTATTTAATTTATAATAACTAAAAATAAACCAATATCGTCAAATACTCAATAAGTATAATTTAACGTTAATAATAATTGTTTATTCGTAATATGCATTTACTAATTGTACATAAATTACAAAGGAATGTTATCTTATTATTCTTATTCGATTAATGCTATCCTAAAGCATGTGAAGAATAATGGAAATATAATATACTCTGTGCGAAAACATGGGGGAGAAAGCCTGGTGTAGAAAGTAAGGATTAGAACAGCTTCCAACTTCATTAGAGTGATATGAGTTGAAATAAAGAATATATTTAGATGCGCAATTTGTACAATCAAGAAATGGTTAATTTATTTCTAAAAACATTGTAGTTAAAGACTAAAGTTTAAAAGTTTTAAAGTTTTTTATAAATATTTTTAATTAGATTCATTATTTTAAAAATGGCTATTGTTATATTATTAGCTTGTGATTATCGTTAAAAAAAAATAAAAAAATAATCAAATTTTTGAAAGTGAAAACTAATCAATATTTTATGGTTTTCCTAAGATTTAGGAAGATCTATACAAACAATGTATAGGTCTACCTACTCCTATAAAATGTATAGCATTGATGTACAGATTAGGCTTAAATGGAATTCTTAAACCTGTATGCAGTGGTTCAACCAGGAAGCTATTTATTTTTCTAACACAATGGAAAATGTAAAAAAAATGGATATGTAATATCGTGGAAATTATATATGCCTATGCACCATCTATGTCTTAAAAAAAATTGTATTCTCCTTTTTAAAGCCAGAAGGTGAATGGAAAATGAAAATGAATAATCGAAGATGAGGCGAGAATCATTCACGCGTTCGTATTTTAATAAGACGAGTGACAATTTTTTAATCCATTCATCTTTTTAATGCATTTAATGTATATACGTTTAAATATACGTAAAAATAATTTTAATAATGAAAGAACTATACATGTCCATAATGTACACTAATGTACAGTATATAGTAAAATAGTAAGAACAACGTGAACATAAGTAATAGATAGATATTGTACATTGTCAGAGTCCATTGAACGATAAAAACCAATAGAAGATAATCAGGCTAAAAGATGTGGTGAGGTCAACGAGAAGCAATTGGCACGGATCGTTATAAAATACTTGACTGATGACCCTGAAGAACGGTGTGCACTTGTCTTTCGTTTAACTTCCTAAATAATGGAAATCTAAACGCCAATACATTTAGAAAAGCAAATAATTTATAATACCACTAACAGAATAACAACAGTTAATAATAGTTAGGATTTACGAAAACATATACGTAACACGGATAATTGTAATTCGTTAAATGAATTTTATATTCAATTGGCTAAAACAATTTTAAATTTCTCTCAGACATATATACTAGTTGAATAATACCTATGCCAATTTTATTTTTTAAAAAAACAAGTGTTTTCAAAAACAAGACAATATGGTGCCAAAGTTATAATACTTCCGATCTTATTTAAAGTACCTATTTTAAATTTAAATGAATCCTAACTTACGTCATTTTAGCGTCAGCCTGTAACTATATATATTATACTATATACTATAAATACCTATTTATGTATTAAGTTCTAAGAATAATAGTTTTCAGCAAATAGTAATAATATTTTATAATACAAAAATATTATCTAATAACAATCATTCATAAATAAACAGTCATGTCACATAAAGTTTCATTTTCGCTATTAAAGCGCATGTTCCTCAGGCATGGAAAAAACGATATCAACTGAAAAATGTAAATTATAATAAAATTATTGCGTTCTACCTATATTTTAGCGTCTATTTCGAGGGAACATTTCATGCGCAGTGTTATCTAGTTGACATACTTGGTTATTTAGTCATGAATCGTGATAACTGATAACAATAATACAACATACACAAATGTTATAGGTAATTGTTATTTTAATTACAGTTTAACATAATATAATAAATATAAATGTTTTCTTTTATATCTGTGTGTATATAAGTATATATTTGATATAGGTACACCATATACATATACTGATATACCATATATTATGTAGGTACTTACTTAAAATACAAATACATTGTACATTTGTGCATACTTTTTAATTTTTATACGACAAAATCTTATAAATTATAAGTGACAAAACACAATTAACCAAGATTGTATCTTCTTTATAATAATATAAATCGATGTATAATTATATCATTATAATCACGTCATCGACATAAATAATAACCGACAGTCATGATATTGGTATACCTACAATCTACACATACTATATATGTATATGGCTAATATACAGAATGTATTATTACTTGTATTAGATGGTTTAGAAGTGGTTTTTTCAAAACTTTAATGGGGTGGGGAAATTAGTAGGTACCTACTGCGGCACAAAAAAATTTTTCCTTCCTCTTGCTGAAAAGAGATTTTTACATTTTATTAATGTTATATTTTATAACATTTACCGTTCATAATTTTCATAAATGTTTATTTTTTAATATGATAATATTTATATATTATTAAAGGCGAGATTAAAGGAATTTATTATCCAAATTCCAACGAGGGTTAGAGATCACTTCCACAAAACTATCACATGGGATGGCCAGATTTATTATTATTGCTGTGTTTTTAAACATCTAAGCATTTGACTCAAATTTTAATGCCTGATCTTCTTTAAATACAAATATTTAATTAAAAACTTGAATTTAAATTTATTTTAAAAAAACATGCCCACAAATATTTAAAGTTTTAATTAATACAAAAATTAAAATTGAAATTATAAAAAATACAACTCAGATTTAAAAAAAAGTTTCTGATACGCTTAGGCCTCAATAATCTAAGACCGTGCGGATAGGTGTGACACTATATTGTATATTATCGTACATTCATTTATACGTACTTATAATTATATTGAGTCATATAGTGGTACTTCCATTAACGGCCACCTATATTATATAAAAATTACTGTTATATTAAATTTAACAGTAATTATTTGTTGTCATTATATTTTCGATACATTCAATACTTATATAACGTTTTTAACGTTTTTAACTTAAATATATAAATTAAAATAGGTTCTACTATTTAGGTTCTATTAAGTAGGTAGGTTAATTTGAAATTTTACCTACACCTATAGTAATATTATCGATTAATTAAATTTGCAAAAATATTTAAATTTATAAACAATAATTTATTATATTATCATTATAATATTGTATACCTGATGAATTATACCTGATATATAACATAATATTAATATTTATCATTGATAATTTGATAGAAAATTAAAAAAAATAATTTAAACAGTTTTCATAATTTAAAGAACTTCAATCCTGAAAATAATAATCAAAAATTTAGGTAGGTACCTATCAGAGTCTAATCAGCATATAATAAATAAAATAATTATTTTTCGTTATTGAAATATTAACCTATGTATACAATATACATAGTATACACGATGGAAATAGATTATATTATTATTTATTTCTATTCTGTCTAGCTATATCTAAATTTAACATGATTAGAAATTAATAATTACGAACTATTTTTAAACATTTTAGTTGTAAGAGATTTATTTAATTAGCCCTTATCAATTAGCTCTGGGAAATTATAATACACAGATTCAATCGATTCACTGAGGCATCGATCGTTATTTAAGAAAACAAATGCTGCAGGTATAACATACACGATTGAACGTACAATGTAGCCATATTATATCAGTCTCATCGTAAATTAAAAATACAGACGGTAGTAGGAAAAAAACCGTTTCTTAATTGAACAACTATTTTTGTACATGTAGGAATGAAAATAATAATTTATAGCCTTTTAAATGATAAAATAACTCACCATTCCTTCACAAACATAACTAGGCATTACGATTCGGTACGTTAAATATTCTTTCGGTAACTAGGTACTATTTTTCCTGTTAACGCGTAGAACCTTTAAGCGCTCATAATATTATCTGAGGCATTAGAGCAATCGTAAATTCACAACTGTTAATAAATCGACCAAATTACTAGACTATTACTAGACATCACTTTCAAGGGCAAACCGTTTTTTTATTTTCGTCTTATCAGGTATCGCAACGATTCCGTTATCTTTCTCGCCCGGCACACACGGGGCCCGCCAGACGCACAGCTGCTACGAGTGGAGGAGAAAACGAATATTATTATTATTATTACATAATTCAAATTCTATTATTCGATTATTCGCGATATATTGACGAAACAAACGCATCCGAAAATGTAACGTTTAAACTTTAAAGCATAATAATAATAACGTTTGAAAATAATATTATATTATTATAGGTGTGTAGTTGCGTATTTTTGTACAATTAAATAAGAATTAAGATTATAATATTATTTATTATTAGTTATTACTAGGTACATATTGTAGGCAATTTGCAGCAGCGGTTTCTTGAAGCCATTGGTGGATGACACCGAGGAGATCGAATGTGTTTGGCGGTGGCTTAACAAGACGAAGGATTGGCCAGTAATCGGTGCGAGAGAAACGATGAAAAACTAAAATAAAAACCGAAACGTGAAGACGGGACTGCAAAAATTACGTTCGTGACGGCAATCGACGTTACTGTGCAGCTCAGTGCTCGTCGTATTATTTTCTTTGGCTACGGTCGCCGCCACTGCTGCCACAGCCGCCGTCGTCGTCGCTGCAATGCCGACTGAAGACGACGAATGGAAGGGGGGTTGGCGCATTAATATAATAATAATTGTATAATAATTGTATAATAATAATAGTCGTATGATAGTAGGATGAATGATGATTAAACCTTAGCTCTCATCATGAATGATCGAAGATATTATACGAGAGTACAAACGTACAATACATATTATAATATTATAATACTATGATATAATTTAGTCGAGCATAACGTTATTTAATTTAATCGCGGGTTCGTCGTCGTGCTATTTTAACAATTTGATACGGGCGTGGGATGATGATTTCCGTCTTAATTTAAGCAATTATTGTTTGCTGATGTAAGCCTGTTTGGTCGCCCAACTATATGATGGTTCTACCTATAAATATATATATATATAGGTATATAATATATTATAAATACACACGATTTCTCAACAGCGCATACCGCACTAAATATCGTGGTAGGTAAGTGCGCGGTATCTCGTGAAAGAGCGACTACGAGAGATCAATTTTCCAACACACCGTTTATACGTCGTGCCAAATCGTTGCATTCTTTCCCTAATAAATTTTGACATGCGTAATTATTTTCCATGCAGTATAGTCGTTATTTCTACGAAACTCATATTATTATTATTAAAGTAACGCGTGTTATAATCGAAGTATTAAAAATTAGAAACTTATAAATTTAATTGTTTTTTTTCTTTTTCGCATCGATTGTGTTATTTAGACAATAATGTTGTGGCTTTTTCAAAGACAAACATGAAACAGACAAACAGTATTAATAGTGATTTGGTAACCTAATGTTTAAATCATGTCATTGAAACTGACAAATGACAAATAATCCATCAGGGTACTGGATAAATGTATAATGAGAAATCACCCGATTTCTTTGTCAATTGTGAAGGGAATTGTTGTGAAACTACGAATAAAATGCATATTAATCTTCGATGACTCATATCCAAATGTAAGTACAAGTGTACAACGATGGTTTGTGTAAATTTGTGTCATTAAACAAGCACCGTGATTATTAAAACTATCTATAGCTATAGTACAAAGTACTAACCTATACATAGGTACCTAAACTGTATCTGATAAGTAGGTAATATCATTGATTTTATAGTATACCTATTATATTATAATATATTATCTAAGAACCTAGAGTAGTGTCTATGAACCTATGATGACAATCAATTGATGCATTTATGTGCGTTCACATGTGGAGGAGAGTATATGCCACAATTACATTTTTTAAAAATTCTAAATAACTGGTGCTTTTGATATTGGAGTGTTTTTCATACACTTATAGGAGCTGGAGAAAGGATTATAATTAAGGCATATACAATATAACATATGTTTTAATCGAATCCGAAATGTCACGATGAGCCCTAGCCCAGGCCCACCACTTATAATATACGCCACTACTCAGGGACATTCTAATAGTATACTTAATGACAAATAAAATGTATTTTGTGATAATTGATAACAATTTTGAATAATTATCTTTTTCAAAATGTGTTTTATTGAGTATTAACCATTTGAAAAACTTGTAACATTAAATGTTACAAGTTTTTCAAATGGTTAATAAATGTAAAATTATTTACATTGTCTCAGACATTTAACTGTTATTTCTTAACCAAGAACATGGAAGGCAAAACTGAAATCAAACCGTATACATTTCTTAAAACAGCCATAAATATTTTACACGTATTCTGTAATAATTATTCAAAATAAATAAAACAAATCGTATCGAAATGACGAAATGTGTTCATAGGAAAAAATTATACTGATTGGTAATTCATTAAAGCTCAATAAAACAGTAATTTGCTTAAATAAATATAATAAATATGAGAAAATCTGATTATTAAAATTCATCCTTTCGACCTAAAATATGAATTCGGTCGATGTCCATAAATGTATACATTTTCGATTCGAAGCTTCAGCGTTTAAATAAATTAACTGTATTATGATCGTAATAATTTTCGTCCACGTCCGCGATGACAATAATATAATATATACAGATTACAGGATACGCGAAGTAATCAAATGTGACACGTCTACCGCATCTTATAACATTAAAGCAGCGAGATATCCATGTTAATTTTTTTCAATAATTAATCATTATTAACAATAACACACATATACACGTTGTACGCAGCCAAAACGAGTAGGAATTAAAAAAAAAAAACACCACCTGTTTGCTATGGATATTTATCATTTTATTCGCGGGCCTCTCAATGTTTTTACCCAAAAACATTACTGAAAATTTGTATGCAATGAAATCTATCATAGTAAGTTAGTCATGTATACATAAGTACCTATACAACAAATATAATATATTATCATTATACATACGTATAAATGTATATAAGTAATAATATATAAAAGAACAAGTGTTGATGTTCCAGTTATCTTGCAGTGAGGAAATTGATAATTTTTAAAAAATTTTGCTCTGTTATTCATTTTAATATATTCACGTCAATATTTTTTTCTATTTTTGGAGAAAGCGGAAGGGGTGGGGAGGAACGTTCCACTTTTCCAATGAGGCAATATATGAATATTTTTGAGATTTCTTATATCAGAATTCGAAATATGCCTCGTCACGTCACTTTTTAAAAAAAATGTTGTTTCCAAATTCTAGACTTAATTTTTGTGTTAAAGTAGTTTAAGTTGATAGATCAATACACATCGATACTATATGATATAAAACAAAATATGCACCATATAGGTATAAGGTAGGTACTTAGAGTAATTATTCAGAGCACTGTGGAACCTGACCGTTTAATTTTCATACGCTAGAAAATAAAACTCATCAATGAGAGAGGGATACAATGTAATTATAAATATAGTAAGGTTAAACTAAAGTTGAATTAAATAGTAGGTACCTATATGGCTGTATAACTAGTAAAAATATGTGAATAAATATATCATTCAAGTGAAGCAGGGAAACTCATCTAGTATATTTTATTATAATATTTACATTATATGGACAAAACCCTTTGTTTTGTATAAACTTACAAATACGAATTACATATAGTATGTATAATGATATTAATTTGTTTCATTTTTTCTTGCTGCGTTTAAGTTTATAAGTATTTTTTTTTCTAGTAAGGGCGTCAATATGAAGGTAATTAGCCTGAATGTTATTTACTCAGATTTTATTATGGGGGAGGGTGATTTAGAATACGTGTATATGTGGCGAGGATTTGTCACTAAAAACCCGGGTGGTCACCCATCCGGGAGCTAGCGACACCGGCCGATGATTGATCTCAGAACACGTTAGTAACTAAGACCAACCACCCTGCCATACCAGGCCATATTATAAAATGTATTTTAAATATAATGCATTATGGATAGTTTGTCGACCACAATTATTGAATGAGAAGCCCTTATATAAGTACTTATAACTACTGTTGACAAGAGGAACAAATAGCACATTTTTTTACATATAATAGTAAAATGGGACGTATTTTATGGTTTAATATGGTTTCCTAAATCCTAATCTTAAATGTGTAGCTCTAGCATTTGTCGTCCAGACGTCGGATGGCTGAAAAAGTCTTTGGTAGCTCAAATCCCTTTGATAATGTCGCCTTCCACTAGACCACAAGCTGTCGGCCTTCAGAAAGGTAAGAAATAAGAATATATTTTTGTTAGCTTTATGATGGAGTGATCACATAACATGTGCAGTGTGATTAGTTTTTGGATTTACATTTTACAACCTCAGACCTCTCCGAATATCTAGAAGAAGGTAATTACCTACGTACTACGTAGTTTCTCTATCTAATTGGATCTTAAACCACTAATAAAGTGATTTTTACGTGAATACAACTTTAGTATGTATATTATATTACATTATAAACGTAATAATATATGCTGTTGTCTAATAATATTTTTTATAGTAGACTGTAGTAGGAGAACACATAATAGGTAAGTCATCATAATTCATAACTTAAACTTGAATTTAATACTTTTGAAGATGATATGGTAATAAATATTTACTTAATGTTTTAAATTTGTGTATGCTTTGTACCTATGTAAATATGACATAGCATTCAATATGACACCTAATAGGTAACCCATGCAATAGGTATCTATGTATTTAAACCAAAGTTTTTGATATAATTCCTAAAAACAGTTCGCCTATATTTTTTACCAACTTCGTAAAATAATCTTTCAAAACCTATCTTGTCAACATTCAACATAGTTCTGATGCCTGATATTGATTTTTTACGAAAATGTTATTCATTTCTTTAAGTTGTAATGTTACCAGAACTACTGTTGGAAAAGTAAACCTATTACTGAGGTGTATAGCATAACCCATATGTTATTGAGACGTATATACGCGAGATTCCGTAGTTATAAATTGCCGATCCAGTGATGTGTTTCGCGGACGGAATGTCCGCACTGATCGGAGCTGCGGAAGCCTGCAGTGTGTAAAAGAGCACAAACAAAACGAAACGCATCGCGCACATTCGAAAGAAACCGTTGAACCTGCGGACGAGGACGACGACAGTCGAAAACAGAAATATTTCTCCCGCCATCCACACCGCCCTATCGGACGAATATCAATAATAATGTGTATATAATATTTTATACCTATACCTAACCTACCTGTATAGGTAGTATACACCTAAATAATAATACGACGCATATATAAACTGCGAACAAGACAATATATAATAGATATAATGTAGCTGCCAACTGGAAACGACACCTGGCAACCGGTCGAAATAAATAATAATAATTATACAACACATTATAAACAAACTCCAAACGTAATAATAACAGTACCAATACCTAATATTATTAATATTTAATAATAACAATAATAATATTATATTGTTGTTATCAAATATCAAGCAATGTGTACCTACTAGTTACTACCTACCTATACCTAAATGGGGAACTACGGCGGAGTGTAGTACGCAGGACGTATTGTGCGAATGCGGTGGCGGCGCCGTTTGCCCGTTCGGTTTTAGTATTCAATACGAGGCACGCTTTAATGATGATAGTGATTATATAATATAATATTTATATACGACAATAATATATTAATATATACTATTAGTACGGCAAAAGAGTTGTCGTGTATTTGCCACTTTTCACGCTTTGGCCACTATATAATAATAACGTACCTTTATTGCTTATAAATTAGCAGCTATATACCTATAGTCTAATAATATGGCGTGTTCCGTCAAACCGCAAATAAAAAACCAATTTATTTTTAAAAAACACGTTACTTTTTCACAGTATTTTTGCAACGAGGTTTCTTTTGCAATTGTTAGATAGTTTACGATTGAAAATATGTTTCATAGATCTATACATTATTATAATATTACGATATTACATATCATGTCATATTGGGCATATTATGCGAATAGTTTTGTCTAGTACTTTATTAGAAACATTTTTCTGTGTTACGTTTACTTATAGACTATAATAGCAGTATAATAGGTGTATATATTGTATATATTATTATATATTACTATAATATTGTAAAACGCCGATCCTGTACGACAGGTTCGTTTCGGACAGGGGGAATGGGATAAAGTAATAATAATAATAATAATAATAACTAAAAGAACTTGCGACAATAATAATAAAATGTAATATAACGATGCCACTTCCCAAGGTTCACGCAAGGTCAACGAAAATCGTCTCCCCACCGCAAGCCGTCATCGTCGACGACTATATAATGTACACGCACACACACGCGCTTAAGTTAAATTATTTATTTATATGTATCTATACAACGAATTATGCGGAATAATAGGTGTACAGTGATATTATTTATTTATATATAAATTTAAGTACTGTGTTATGTATATAAAATGTTATATTCGAGATACATATCATTATTATCTAATGCTGACTTTTCGATTGGCCAATTTAAATGTATATATATATATATATAGATAACTACATGTATTAAATTGTGTAGTAAATACACTAGCCTACCAACCAACCTAACTTACATATATATATATAATGTGAGTGTGTGTGTGTGTATTTTTGTTTGCCTATGTGTACCTCGCGAATATTGTTAAACGCGCACCATGCCAGCACGCAGTACGCGTGCATGTGAGCAGTGTTAATAAATCGATTTAGCCTTCGTCCAGTTCTTTTCCTGGTGAAAAAAAAATCGTTTTGCCGTAATCACGAGAACGAGACGACGACGATGTAAATATCTACCCAAGTGTATATAATACATATTATCTATACATAATGTTTAATAATAGGTACTACATTTATTATGTATTTATGTCGTATGGGTATAATATAGGCACTTAAAATAATATATAATATAATATACATAATAATATTAATTATTATCCTAGACAAACGACTTTCTGGAAGTCACTGCGCCATGGGCCATAAATTAGGCACTATATATATATATATACCTATATTATTACAATATTATCATTATTCATTATAATTATTATTATTACAATACGCACGGTACAATTTCACTTGCGACGACGACGACGAAATGCAATACCTCAACTATTATAGTATATGTCTTATATATATTTCAATATTTATATATCTATATTTCACGACCATACGGTATACACGCGTATTATATATTTATATGTAAGTATCAAGTATGTATTCATTATAGATATTTGGGTATAATATAGCCTATAGGTATAGGTATAGAATATATATGCTAAACTCTGAGTGTACCTATATAATATATTATAATATTTGTTGCTACTTGATATTAGTTTGTTACCAATAGCTATTGTAGGTATATCTCTGAAGTTTTAGAGTTGTAGCACCAGTATAGTAAATGACATTATTGAACTGCACAGGGCTCGAATTTGTATGCGATTGCATTCTTTCACGATTGAACGTAGGTACTTTGTATGCTATAGCATATAAGTTATAACTTATCAGTGCAAAATAGGTTTTAAACAAGAGATACTTACGTAGTATTAGGATATAATTTGTCAATTTTTATAAAAGAACATGTAATTTAGTAAGCATTGACGCATTTAACAATTCGAGGCAGAAAACATACCAAATATAGGTAAACAATAAGACATTCTCAACAAAAAATAGTTTAATGTATATATACGTTTTTCACTTTAATATATTGTTATATTAATTAATATTGTTCTAGATTTATAAGTATGATAATTATTGATAGATTATAAGAAATAAATAAACAAAGTACCAAACTTTTTTATATAAATTAACCACTACTTAAAATTTTTTTTTACTTTTTAGAGTTATTTTTTGTTGGAATAATTAGGACATGAGTACCTACATCTTTGTCGAGTTATTTTATGTTTTTTTTTGCATTGAAGTCCAGCCCCTGTTATATAATACTATACTGTCTATATAGATACTCTATAATATTATAACTATAGATATACTAACTATATGGTAGGTATATTGATTTTGTTTAAATTTAATATGTTTAATACAACCCTTCCTATACTTATTCAAACTATAAACAAAATATAATATCAATAGGTAATAGCACACAAGAGAATTCTGCAACACGAGATATAAAATACAATTAATTAATTAAATTATTTACTCGGAACTTAAATTCACCATAAAACCTATTGGTACCTATGTATAATGGATTAATGTATAATATAACATAACTATAAGTAATAATTACAAATTCTCGTTTCGTATGAAAAAGTTTATAAATATACCTATCTATATATAGTACCTGTATATCAAGGATATCTTTCTTAAAAAACTAATATATTTATATATATATTGCTTTTATGTTTTATAATTTATCATTACGAAATGAATGTAAGTAAAGAAATTAGAGACCACGAAAAAAATAAAATAATGACCATAATATATATTTACTCAAATAAATAGAATATGTAAATCCATCCCAACGGTCACTGATGTCGGTGTTAAATTAAAATATACATGGTAATATGTATGTATATTGTATAGAATATTTAAATGATGTCACGAATAGGTATTTTAGCAGATTATAGAAGATACGGTGGTTATTGGTTAATGCCTATTCAATACGAATTAATATGGTAAACGAAATCTTTTGTGTCGACTGATAATGTGAGCACTGAGCAGTCAACGGTTTGAAAAAAGAATAATATAGTTCAACAACTCGCAGATACCTATAGGTACACACGAACCGAAAATGTTTGCAGGATTGCCACTGATCGTGTCATAGGAAGACAATTATTATATAATACTCATATACTTAAATATATTATAGTTGCCGAGATATCACCATAAACGGTTTCATTGAGTTGGAGTATACCTGACCTTATAATAATTTAGTATAAAAAATGATAATTTAAGAACACTGGAATGTTTCAGGTTTCTACAATTACAACAAAAAAACTAAAACCGTTAGATAAGACATCGTTATTTTACGTGTGAATATCCAATTTCGTCAAAATATGTTTATATTTATATTTTATTTCAATTTTTTTTCTAGTATTATTGTAAGAAAAACTTATATGTGACCTTATATATTAAATTTTCAAATTTTAGATATGAATGCTAACATTTTTATGAATTGTATTCTACAAAATAATTTGCACATTTTACTGATTTTTATGAATTTCGTAAAAATTTGAACTTTAAAAGCTTTTAAAAAAATATTGTGATAATGTATTTTCAATATTATGTTTAATCGATATATGAACCAATAATGAGGATTCTTGTATTACATTTTAAAGCTTTTTTTACCTGAAAAAAATTGTATACAATTACTTACAAGTACTTACATATAAATTGAAAACTAACTATAAAGTCAAAAAATTTAAATGCTTACAATAAGAGCAAAGATATTTTGAGAATTATTTAATATTTATTAAATATTAATATATGAATATTTGGTAAAATGTTCAATTTTCCCCAGTTAAATATTTTTGAGTTACAATAAAAAAAACACTATCTATTTTGTAGAAAACTTGTTTATCCAGTTTTAGTTTTTCCGGGTTATTTTAGAAACTTCTGGGATATTTACTTTTTTTTTGAACCTTAATTCAAAAAACCAAGTGGATCTAATTTGCTACCAGAAACCACTCTCAAAATTAAAAATTGAAGCATTATAATTGTTCCTAAATGTGATGATAGATAGAAAAAAATATATTATTGTAAATCAAGTAATTCACCACTCCGCTCTGAAACTAAATTTCAAGCGCGATTAAATAAAATAAAAATTATTTGTGAAACAGAAGTTTCATAATATCCAGTTACAATCATGAACATTAATTAATTGGTGTATAGATTCGGTCTATAATTCTTTATAGTTCTCTCATTATAATTTATAAAAAAAAAAAAAATGTTTATTCACAGATGGCATACCTAATATTATAACGATATATTTTAGTACAGCCTCTTTAAAGTGGATTTCGTTGAAATAGAAAGACAATGTCCATAATGACATAATGTGATTCGGATGATTCCCGTTATTTCGAGGTTATATTAAAATTACATAAATTACTATAATATATTAATTATAGTACTCACCTGACATCTACATAGGAACGTATATAGGAGAACCAATCGACAAATAAAATGTTTCCGATATTAGGAAGTGTGTGCAAATACATATTATGACGTAAAATAATTAATCGTTAGCGATTACTCGTAAACATTTGTATAAACAATTATAAATAAAACACAAAAAAATATGATTAAAAATAATACGAATTTTACATATCATAAATTTTGATGAATATGTACCTCCTATACTAAAGTTATTAATTAATTACTTTCTTAACCAATTTTTATTGTTATACATACCTTCGTAGTTCGTACGCGTAATATTAAATTTAAGCTGTTAACCTTCAAGATTATTCATGAATTGCTAAAAATATATACCTACCAATTTATTCAATATGCTAATTCTTACATCTGTTACAACGCAAAACCTAAATAAAACATTAATTGTAGTAATTGTTTCAATACAAATGTAATGTACTTCAATATAGTTAAAGTATACCAAGTCATTGAACGCTAAACAAATGTTTATTATTGTATTATTGTCCTAGCAATGAAACCATTGAGATCATATTTTAACCAAATAAGAAACAACAATTTATTTAAATAATCGTATTTTTGAAAATTATATAATTATGAAATAGGTTATGTTATATGGTCAATACTCTATAGGTACTATAGCTAGTATCAGTCGAACTATAGTAATTATATTACGAAATTTGATAATTAGAATACGAAACTAGCTCCCTGCAAAGACTATCTAGTGATCTCAATGGTATTTTCATCTCGTTATCTTGCACAGCAAAACTAGGAAAATGTATATGATAAGATATCAAAATGTTTAATACGATAAAATACGATATTTAATAGCACCGGCCATTAAATAAATTGTATTATTTTATAGTCGATAATCTAAAATTGTTGATTATGATACAAACATTCATTATAAGAAGTAAATGGAGTGACTGATGAAACTAAATTATTTAAGTCACCTACGCTTATTTATTTGAATTATAGTTTATTATTATGTTTCGTTTAATATATCATATTGATAACGTATACATTTTTTACATCGGTATATAAAAAATACAATAGTTTTATTTTAATTGATTAAATGTAATTATTTTTTTACTATGAATTATATATATATTTTTAAAATTCTTATTAAATATAGAATATATATTCGATAAAAATAAACATAAAATATTGTTTAGTAAATAATAATAGCAGTAGATAGTAGATAAGTAAACCAATAAATTGATGAACGTATATAATATTATAGTTGTTATTATTCTTATTATTATAAGAAAGTGGACGTTCTTCGCATATTGACTACAGGGGCGGTCGGGTGTGCGTTATCATATTATACACCAAATTCGAAAGTGGCTAAATATACATACATACGACTCTGTGTGGAGTTCAGTTAACTATAGGTAAGTACATAATAATTATATAACTACAGTGCATTAACTATTAGTAAAATTAAGAAATAATTATAATTTTTACAAGTTATTAAAAAAAAACTTGTTAAAATGATCGGTCAGTAGCAATGCATAAACGAGTAAAAAAGTTAAATTAATTTTATATTCTTAACTTAACTTTTTTGCAATTATTTTGGCTTACTTAAGTTGTAACTTGATTGATTTTATTGGTATCAACATTAAAAAAGGTGGATAAGTGGATACCACTATGCTAATCAGTATAGTTGTCAAACATGTCGTTTTGGTGGACGTGTTATATTTGAATACAATGATTAAATCATTGTAGACGAAAAACGAGTCTGAGCAGAGACGTTGTGACGATTTAGCATACTTGTATAAATAATCAAATTTAGTAGTTAAAAAAAATTAATAAAAATATCTCTTGGCTATAAATATTAAATAGTGTAACTTTCCGGAAAACATTTTCTTTTTGATAGAGGTAGTAAAACTTGTTGGGAACCTTTTATTACAATTTCTATAATGTTATCTATTAAAAGATAAACTTTTATGAATTTCTAACTGAAAAATAATTTATAAAATTTGAAAAATGTTCTCATGACTTTAAAAGCACATGAAGAGTCAAAATTGTTTAAAAATGTTACCGCGTATGGAAAATGCTAATATAAATTCGTTCCGGTCAGAATCTAAAATAACAGATTATTTTCAATTAAATCCAAGTTTTGTTTACTTATAAATAATTAAATACCTAAACATACAAATTTTAATAAAATAATTATTCGTGATGTTTGCTTAATAAGAAATTAAGATTAGAATCTTAAATTTACTTCTCGTTGTCATTAACCAGAATTATTCAATAAAAATAACTTATTTTTTTACCATACGGCCATATACTTTAAATTCATTTTTACATTTTATCAATTTTGTAATAAAAAAGCGTAAGAAAAAATCGGTATAAAATATCTGTACCCAGCCAATAACTTAACTTAAGTATAACTTAATTGATATGGTTTCTAACTAAGTGAAAGAAAATTAGTTAGGTAACTATTAACTTTAAACTTTTTTATTTTTTCCATAAACTTAATTCAGTTAAAAAATATCAATAACTTGCCAAAACTTGTACTTTCTATAGGTTAATAATGTGTTAAGTGTCATTTTTTTTTGTAGTTACTATTTTAGAATCTTACAACTTACATAGAATCATAATAGGTATTATAGGTAGGTACTATACCAATGGGCTATGGATATGTGTTTTTCGAGAAAAAAACCTATTATAGTAAATGTGTAAAGTGAAATATGTTAACTTCCACGTTCCGATTTTAATTTTGAAGAGTTGAAAAAAATATTAAAAATCGTTTTATTAACAAACATCAGATGTATGAATCAATGATACATTGGTAGGTAGGTAGGTAGAGAGTCAAGTTGATGAACTTCAGGCTGCAATCAGAATTATTTAGAAAATTAAATGTAGGTTACCTACATTAGGTACATTTAATGAAAAGTGAATACATTATAATATTAGTTAGTGTTAAAAGTTCACTATAAATTAACTTATCTATATTTAAACAAAAATTATTCGAATTTTCGATTGTGAACAATGATTTAGTGATGTTTAGATTAACATATTATTATGACTTATTAGGAAGCAGTGTATAAATAGAATGAATCTATGCTTATTTTATGAGTTATGTCTTATCTATTCTCACAAAACTATTTTTATCGAAATTAATTAGTATTTTTTTTGCTTTAAAATAATTATATTTCAATATTTCATCATTATTCATTAATATAATTGATACGAGTTAAAAATAAAATGTTGATAAATTTACTAACTAAGACCAACATAATTTTTTATTTTCTTGATAACAGAAATCATATTTATTTATTCTATAATAATATAATATTTATTTAAGACTATGATGCTAAAGATTTCTGCAGTTCACCATACTATTTTCACAATAATTAATATATATATAATATATTATATTAATTAATTATATAATAATTACACAATAAAAAACGTTTCACTCTGTCAAAAAACTTGAACATTAATACAAACTTCCTCATAAGTACCTAGTTATAATTTTACATAATATAGGTAGTGACGATTTTTTATAATCATTTAAAGTTCAAAATATGACAAAATTCATCGAAATCTCGACAATTTGTAAATCATTTTGTAGTTACATATTTATAAAATGTCCAGTTTTTATAGCTAAAGATTGACAATTTAAAACAAGGTTTCTCATAAGTTGTCCATCTATCACCAAAAAATCTAAAAATACATTGAGGATATAGGTTTTTTGATATTTTAATTTAAAATTTAGGTGAAATTAGATATTCAAACGACGATTTAGTAACTGTGTTGTACCTAATTAAATATTTTATTATAATATTGTAGCTGACTGACAGACCGTCTCCACTCAGAATCGGTTTTTATTTAATAATACAATTTTTTATACAATGATATTATAATTATATCATTTAATTCAAATTTAACACCATTCATTCCAGTAACCCACACGACACATAATTACGTAATGTACATCTGAATGGTACCAATTTATTCACCTTTTTAATTTATTAACTTATTATTATACGTATACTACACCTAATAAGTAATGTTAAGTATTTAGTTTGATGTTTCTTGAAAATAAATAGCTAGTCATCAGATTGTATATTATTAAAATATAAATTAAAATACAGAAACACTAAATAGTTTATAATAATATAATATACTATAAAATTATATAGTCTATAATGTCGATGGGGGAACAATCAGATTTCAAGCGACAGAACTCATAGGGACACACTATTCACCATCATATTATACAAAGATATTACACATTTATACCTATTGTTAAAAATTAAAATGTATGAATTGTATCAGCCTATACTATAAATTCCTGTTAGCCAGTTAAGTAAATATAATATAACAATTATTAAAAATATATTTTATAACTAATAAAAATAAAGCTCGACAAAATGAATATCATTAGACTATTAGAGCATGATTAATTTAACTATCTAGTATGTATGCATAGGCAAATTATTGTATTTATTATAACATAAATATTACATCACCTTAATCCTTAAATATTAATAAATTCATTTATGAATGAATATTTATATTTTATTTAAATATAAAATATGTTAACTCTGGAAGTGAGTAATTAAATATGTACCTATTTCATCATTTTTCATATATATAAAGCAATCGGAATATAAAAATAAATACGATAACACACATTTAAAAAATAAAAATATGCCCCGTGTTCAAACGCCTCGTTTGAAATATAAAAAGTGACAAACTATAATTATAGGTCTCTAGAAATAAATCATACTAGTTAATAATAATAATAATACCTATTCCCATTTGGGCTGTATATTTTAATAAAAGAAGAAAACGCTAAGAACTCGCAATTGTCTTACAACATTTACGTAATTATACGTCGGTGATATACCAAGTCAATAAGACCAAAAGTTCAAATAGTATCAGATGTAGAAAAAAATTGAATATCGTTAAATTTATTCTTGAATGAAATTTATATAAGGCGATTAAATAAAAATGCATACCTAATAATTACTTAATACTTTAGGTCTTAACGCACAACCTATAAATAGTACGATTCGATTTTGTACCTACACTTAGTATACCTATTTAACCTTTAACGTTTTCGTCTATTGAATAACACAATATGATTATATTATTACGACAATACGACATTATGGATACATGTCTAAAAAATATTGTTTTAATTTTTAAATTATAAATCGATAGTTGTGAACCATTACAGTAATATGAAATACTAAATAAATGTATTCATTAAAAATCACAAATATACCGAAGAATAAGGGTTAATGTACAGTGAGCCGGATTTCTAGTTATATCGATATAATAGTACTTTCCGATGGTTATAATTTATAACTTATAAAGAATTGTTATTAATGACAAAATAGTATATATTTTTTTAAATATTTAATTTGAATAAATTTCAAAATAATATTTTATTAAATATTTTTAATAAATTATTATTTTAATAATATTTGGTATTCGATAACTTTTGATTCTAAACATATAGAGAAGAATGTGTGATATGTCCCTACTGATTTTACAAGAATGAATTTTATCTGAATTTATTACAATAGAAAATAAGTTTCGTTTACGCGTTAACCGAAATTCCACCATTTTTCGAATGTGGTGATTTATTATTCTTTTCTAATATACATAAATACAACCTCCCTACCCTCTCAAGTCTCAATGACCTACTTTCAACTTAAGTAACAGTATATTTTGTATTAGAATAATGTCTTAATATTATATAGTTGTTAAAAGGTTAACGGAAATACTAAGTTTTAGACGTGCCTAGCACTAATGGAGTTTCATGGTCTGTTTTGTTGTAAATAAATTACTTAAAGGTTTTAATATTTGAAAATAAAATGTGAGTGAAAACATAGCACTATACTACTAATCCACAACTCACTTATTAGATCAGTAATAGATTATGGCTCAATATTTTACAGTAGGTACAGCACAAAAATCAAAACTTAAAACATTAGACATAGTACACAATGCGTGTTTAAGATTAGGCTTAGGCGCATTGAAAATAGTCCAATAGAAATTATATACACGGTGAACTACCTTTAAATAACAGACGAAATGAATTACTGCTCAAATTTGCCACCTTAAACGTAATGTATGACCAACAATTAATGAAATAAAACGTACAACAGAACGTCGGAAAAACATTACTACGTAATCTTAAGAGGATGTCGCGCACCATTTGTTTTCTTTCTCTGGCCTATGCACAACATAGACAGAACGCATTAACGCAGAATCATTTTTCCTATGTTTTTATGTAACTTTAGAGTAAAATCACCCATTAAAAAAAAGATAGAGAATAATATTTTTGAGGGAATGCCATATTGATTTTATATTTTATTGTTATTTGATTTTCAAAATAAACAAAAAAAATTTTGTAAATTCAAATTATGTTTAAATTGTTTTGAGACAATATTTATACAAATCGATATGTAAATCCCTCAAAAATATTATTCTCCATTTTTTTGCAATGGGTGGTTTTACTCTAAGATTACTTAAAAACAGAAAAAATGATTCTGCGTAAATGCGTTTTGTCTATGTTGAGCGTGGGCCAGAGAGAGAAAACAAATAGTGCGCCGACATCCTCTTAATAGAAAAGAGGAAGTATTATTAATACGTCTAAAGAGTATACTCGCTACACATACGGTTACCTAATGAAGAGAGAAGACCAATCCAAGTGCGCAACATGTGGAATCCATCTGACAATTAAACATATTATACTCGTCGAATGCAGACAAACATAAGCTGCTAGAACAAAACACTACATTCCAGAATTTCTCTATCAGTCACTAGGTTCGAACGCATCAACCATTAAACAGCTTAATAAAAGCTTCGTAAAAGAAATAGAAATTTAAAACTTATTGTAAATAATTATTATATATGTAAAAATAAAAATGCAATAACTAATATTATATAGCAAATACTAATAACTAATGAGTAATAACTGGGTAATAAGTAATAATACCTATAATTAATATCAATACAGTATTATTTGCCAACCAACTTCCCAAGTCTTATTATTATAATTCAGTAACGAATATCGTAATTCGTGGCTATATTTACCAGTTTTCCAAAAATCACAAAATCATAATTTTTATTTTATTTTATTTTTCTATGGCTCAACGCCCCTATATTTTAGCCTACATATTTTAAACATTTTAGCAGGACTTAGCACCTGAATCATTTATTCGGGTTTTGGGTTTCCTATGCTGGCTTTATTCGGGTGTTGAAACACTGGAATAAAAAATTTTAACAAACGCTCAATACAGGTGTTTAAAGTCTAAAAAAAACACAAATTTTGAAGGTTGAGCCCCCAAAAATGGTTTAGCAGAAAAAAAATTTAAAAAAAAATGATATATGTTATTTATACTTAATAAAATTTATAAAAAAAAATAATGTTGTTCCCTGACCGGAATCGAACCCACTATACCGTGATTAATAGCTTCATGAACTGACGACTACGCTATCGATAGTGTCGTTACGGTAAAAAAGTCGCATGACGCGATTAAGTTCCACAATTTTTCACGACGGATGGTACGTAAAGAAGTTTTGCTTAAAAAAATGCAAAAAATACTTTTTACGTTGTGTAGATTATTAACAAATATAAATTAACATGTATAAAATATTTATATCATGTAGGTATATATACATAGTATCTGATTTTATATACCAATCGTTTTAAACAAGGATTGAATTAAATTTAACATAAAAAGGATTTATAGATTGATCTGATATTTTATGTAAAACAAACAATTAATATGCACATGCTATGAGTTTCGAAGTCTGGAGTTTATTATACCAGACGTTCAAGGGAACCAAGTAAGGATAGAAACTATGACAACAAGAAACTATATGTGAAATATGTGTATTTAAATAGAAGTGGAGAAAAAAACCAAACGATGGCTGATGGGTATAAAACTGATAATTGCTAAAGTCGAAAGCATAAGTATATAGTACTTATAGTAGGGAGAATAGCACAGATAAGTATAATAAACCCATTTATCCACTAAAAGATCAAATAGTTTATTAAGTAAAGATAATATAAGGCATGTTTTAGTCTAAATAATTATTGTTACGGATGCGAGCAACGAGGACATTAGTTTCATCAAAAACAATTAAGTATTTATAGGTATGTAGAATGTAAAAACGGGGATATACCGTGTTGGATGGGAAAGCGTAAAGCTAAAGAGTACAATAAAAAAAGGTGGACAAGTGGGTGTCGCTTTGCTGTACAGTACGTACTACGTTACAAGCGGGTCATGGTATTAAATTTGAATTCAATGATAATATCATTGTATAAAAAAACCATTCTGAGCGAAGACGGTCAGTCAGCCTATGATATTATTGTGAATAAAGTAATTTATATATAACCTATTTACGTGGAACCTTGTTTTAAATTGTTGATCCTTAGGTATAAAAGTTGAAAATTTTATATATTTTTAATATCAATACATTTTGTCAAAATTTGAACTTAAAATGCTTATAAAAAAAATTGTGCACATGTTTTTTATTATTTTTCAATTGATATATTTAGAGCCTTGTATTAATTTTCAAGCTTTTTGACTCAACGAATAAAATATTCATGTAATTTATAGAGAAAAACTAAAAAATTTAAAATTTAAAATGTCCGTTAACAGCTTAAAACAAGTTAAAATATTTTTAAATTTTATCAAGTATAGGAACTGATAAAATAAACATTTGGTGTAAATTTTAAATGTCTGCAGTGTTATTGGTTTTTGAATTACAATATCATAAAAATTTGATTCGACTTTCCGGCTGACATTTTTGTTTTTTGATAATGGTTATATTTTACAGTTTATAATTATATTTTAAGATTTATAAAGAAACATTTTTATAAGTTTCTAACTCAATTTACACATTTGGGGTTTTTACGTATTTTGTCAACATTTGAACTTTAAATTCATATAAAAAAAAGGTGGGTAAGTGGATTTCGCTCTGCTGTACAGTAGGTTACAAGTGGGTCACTGTTTAATGGATAGTATTAAATTTGAATTCAATGATATAATATCATTGTATAAGAAAAACGATTCTGAGCGGAGACGGTATGTCAGTCTGGGTATAAGACATAATATTATATTATAGTCTATAGTTTTTTTTAAAAAAATACGTATAATAAAGTACCTATAATAAATTCCAAATTAATCATATCATAATATCTATTAGGTACTTATAACGCGTTATACATCAACAAAAAACCGTGGTACTATCATAGATATATAATAGTATACTTTAGAAGTTTCAAGTACCCACGAATAATATTATACAATCACAACAAAATAACTAAAATAGTTATCCTAGGTTTTTAATATGTAATTTCGTCCAAATTTGTACTTAAAGTGACTATAAAAATAAACTGTGTAAATGTATTTTTTAGATTTTTTGGTAACAGAATTAATTACTTACGTGGAATCTTGTTTTAAATTTTCAATTCTTAGATACAAAAATTGAACTTTTTATAAATTTTTAACTACAAAATAATTTTTCAAATTAAAATTTGATAAATTTTGTCAAAATTTGATCTTATAAAGTGCTTATAAAAAAAAATTGTGCCTATATA
>NC_042493.1:18173979-18176109 GCF_005508785.2 Acyrthosiphon pisum
GAGAATCGAGTGAATATCCAATTTTGTAAAAATTTGAATTTCAAACGATCATAAAAATTTAATTTGACTTTCTCATAGATATTTTTTGTTTGATAAAGGTAGATAATCTTATAAGGAATCTTGTATTACATTTTCATATCTTAGATTTAAAAAGAAAAATTTTTATGAATTTCTAACTCGAAATAATTTGCAAATTTTCGTGATTTTTCCATATTTTGTCATTTTTTGAACTTTGAATGCTTATAAAAAAAAACTGTGACTAACGATTTTTAATATTTTTCATCTGCCTTTGAAACAATATATTAGGAGCCTTCTATAAAATTTTCAAGCTTTTTTATCCAACAAATAAAATTTTATTGATATTTTTAGAAAAAAAACTAAAAAAAAAATGGAAAATGAAAATGTTCGTAAAGAGCTCAAAATAAATCAAAATATTTTGAAAATGTCATGGTGTATAGAAAATGCTAAGATAAACATTCAGTTAAAATTTCATGTATCTACGGTCATTTTTTTTAATGTTACACCAAAAACCAAATTCAATTTTGTGAAAAATCGATTTTGCGTAAAAATTCCCGTTTTTCCTTAATTTTTCTTTTGTTTTTCCCGGCGCTTTTGAAAACTACTGGGAAATTTAAATTTTGACCTCCCCAATGCACCACGATATTCACTTTCTGATCGAACAAGATACTGAAGTTGAAAATCGTAGTATTATTTCGACTACTTATCGTGTACACAGATACAAAAAAAAAAAATAAAAAAATAAATAAAAAAATAAAAAAAAAACACACATCATTGTAAAATCAATACATTCATCGCTCCACTCAGAATCTAAAAATTGCGGGTTTGTATTTTTAATAATTTTCAACTGCCATTGTAAAAATATATTAGGAGCCTTGTATTAAACTTTTTGACCCAAAAAATAAAATTGTATTGAAATTTATAGAAAAAAAAAACTAAAAAAATTAGTAAAAAGACATAAAAATATCCGTCAACAGCTCAAAATAAGTATAAATATTTTGAAAATTAAACTGTGTATAGAAAATGTTATTATAAACATTCAGTGAAAAATGTATGTATTTATGATAATTTGTATTAGAGTTACATCAAAAACCTAAATCGATTTTGCGTAAAAATTCTCGCTTTTCCTTAATTTAATTTTTGTTCTTCCCAGCGATTTTGACAACTATTTAGAATTTTTTACTTTTGACCCCCAAAATGTCAACTAGATTCACTTTCCTATCAGAAAAAAATACTGTTAAAGAAAATATAAGTATTTTTACTGCCCTAAAAGTTGATGACAGATTCAAATAAAAAAGTTTTAAAAAAACACACATCATTGTAAAACATTCATCGCTCCGTTCAGAATCTAAATTTTGTATCCTTATGAATCATGATGTACTAAAAAGTAAAAACCAACGTGTAACACACTAATAGCGGCCAATGACCAATGCAGTCAAGGCCTTGTATTTAAAATAATAATAAAAAAACGTATTATACTATTGTTTTGGAATAAAAATACAAATTGTTCGGTATGTTTGTAAATTATGTAGAATACAATAGCCAGGGTTGGAGTAGGCCACTGGGTTACCGGGATTTTCCCGGTAGGCTGCCATGAAAATGAGCCTATAGGGGCTGCAGTAGGCTATTTGGGGCCGTTAATAAACAGTCCCGCATTTAGACCTATGTATTTGTTAAATGATAATAAAACTAATAATATTTAAGTGATGTGATTACCGTGCCTACCTATAGCCAAAACTATATGGTATGTAACACAAGACTGAGGACGAGGATATTATTAATAATACTATTAATATTAAATTTATTTTAATGTAAACAAATATAATTTGTTAATTTTCTTTAAAGTACCATTTTAAAAAAGGCCCTTGTTATTTAAAATGTACCTATAAAATAGTATATAATATAATACAGTTAAATATGTTTATTATGTTTTATGAATCTATAATTAGTAAATTATATTTTATATTTTATTATATATATCTAAGTATATAAAAATGTAGTACATTTAATATTTATATGAATATGATGAAATATTAAGAAAAATATATATTAAAATTTAAAAGTGGGACTATTGATATGAGTGAGCACAGTCAACAAGTCACAAAATGTATT
>NC_042493.1:18176949-18181778 GCF_005508785.2 Acyrthosiphon pisum
GAGCTGAGAGCAGGGACCTGTTAAAAAATTATTTCCCTGACCGTTTGTTTGAGCTAGTCCAACCCTGCCATGCTACCTTAGGATCATAATCAGTGTATCAATTCCTATTTAAATGCAGTGCTTATCGAAAACCACTTCGATTAGTTCTATATAAAGATGAAGTGGGTAGGTAGTTAACATTTTTACCCTTTAAAAGGATAGAAATTAGAAAGACGCTCAGAAAAAATTATTTATAATATCATAACATTATAAAACTAACCCATTAGGGTAGCCTGCCCCATGAATGGACAAGGATGTAAAATATTATTTTGTGGAACTCAGTGTTCAAATAAAGCAAAGATCCATTAATAATGTTATATCATAAATAAAATATTAATAATGTTCGGTATTAGTTTCAAGTTTGGCTGTATTATTTATAACAGTCTATTATACAGTATTCATAACTCATAAGTCATAACACATTGCCACATTGGCTAAAACTATTTTTACTAATACCTAGTATATTTACTACTCGACTACCGGCTACCTACTGTATTTATTTGTAATTTTGAAAAATACTACAATCTGGGACTTTGGAACACAGTAGATATTTTACGACCGTAGGTAACATTTGCATTCTATTATAGTTTTCATTTTAAAACCTACTAAATAAACGGGTCTTGAAAAAAACAATGTAAATAGTTTAATAATTGCAATGTTTGACATTAGTGAGATTAATCTGTACAGCTATCATAATATGCGCCCACAATTAATTGATAAACAGTAAAACTATTATTTTGTCAAGGCTTTTCACCGGTGGTGTGCTAATGAACAACGTATAAATTAAAACGAAATATTATACAGTTCATATTATGTAGATGCATCACAATATTTACAGTATCATACAACATTCCTCTGTATAAACTGTTTGATCTTTTTCTAATAATTGCTTCCTACATTGTAATAACTAAAATGTAAGTACAATAGAAAAAAATGTTTTTTAAAATAAATTTTATTTTGCGTACAAAACTAATTAATTTTTAATCATTTTGTTTTTGCAAGACATCTACTTAGTTTACGATATGTAATATAATTGTTTTTCTTTGAATATTATTGTTCAGGAAACTACGAATACAAATAATCAAACAAGGAATTGATTTTCTCAATACTGCGTGTGCAAATAATTTCATTTAAAGGCAATTAGAGGGATCTACGTCTTTAAAAAAAATATTTTCGTACTTGTTGGTTATAAAACGTAAATACGAAAATGATGTATATTAAGTACTTAATAGTTAATTGTGTCTCGGGAGAAACAAACAATATATCTTACAATGTATCAATATGAAGATGTTATGCTGTATTCGTATTCGACCAGAATTAAAATTATTGAGGTACCAATCATTTTAATTCTTACCTTTACCTACCTAATGTATTTAATAATTATATTTAATGTTTTTAAATTGAAATACTATCTAATATGTGATTATTTATGTCATAATTCTTAAGTATGTAATTATATATAAATAAATATTGTGAATTATGCTATCGATATAAATAAAATATATTTTGTACAAAAAAACTAATAGCCGTGAATTAGAAAACACAAAAAAGTAAATTTTTTATTTAAAAATACAGTTATGAATGTTATGGTTTATGATTTAAATCATAACTATAAAATAGTAAAATCTGGTACAAATTCTATAAAACTAGTTATCTTTAAAATAAAAAAAAATATATTTTAGACTTTTGTTTGGAACGAAGAGATATAAAAATTATCAATTACATAATAAAATTAAACTCTTGTTTCTATACAGTGGAGGTTACTTATAAAAAAAAATAGTTAATACGATTAATTAATTTAACGATTGTATTATTAATAAAAAAAAAAAATACCTAAATACTTGTAGGAAACTTTACAACCATTTTTAACAAGACTAGGTAACTACCCGTTATTTTAAGTTTTATGAATGTTATTAATTTATCATGTTTTCTGTTTGAAGTTATAACATATAAGTTTCAAGGAAAATTATCGTACAAAATATAATATTAAATTTTTATACCAAACACATTACATTATGATATTCACAGGAACAATGAGCATAATCGCAAAATTCAATCATGGTTGAACAGTGTATTTTGAGTAGTCAACATATATTATCAAATATCACAGTACTAGTAGTCATGCAAATATATTATTATGTTTATGATTCATCAAATCTATTATTTAAATAATTAGAATGAATTCCTATAAAAATAATTTATTATTTATTAGTTATAAAAATCAATACGAATATTATCTCAGTTATTTGATTTAATTATTATTCTACAATTATTACTACTAACTGTAAATGTTATTAAAAAATCCAATTAAATGTAATAAAAAGGACCAACCTACTTTTTACCACCAATTTTAGAGTACGTACCATAAAAAAATTCCTAGTTAGTATTCGGTAATAAACACGCAGTTCATATTGAGCAGGCTATTAAAGTCCCAGATATTTAATAATAACGATAGCCAATATCATTGATTATGACTTGGGTAACTAAATAATAAATTGAAAAATGTCAGAAAATAATTGACGACGAGCGCGAGGACATGGATGTATATCGCATGCTATCTATCATAAGCTGGCCGTATTGTACTTTTTAAGTAGATAGCAGCGGGCTAATATCATGCTTTTAAAAGCTTAAAAATATATTTGAATAATAACTGGTAAAATATGCTCAAAGAAATCTGGGGCATTATAGAAGAATTCCGTAACCCCACAACATTATTCTTTGTATTTAAAAATGCATATATTATTGTGTTTAGCCATAAGTATAATAACTAATAAGTATAATAATATTTACGTATGTAAGTCACGAAAAGACAAAAGTTACTAAAACTCCACAAAATACATGAACAATCTAATTATTTGTTTCTTCTATTCGCTCAGTAAATAAAAAAGTTCACATTATTAAAAGTTTGTATTAAATTTCTGAGTCTTAAATCGCTATTGCTTCTTAAAAAACAAAGTACCGTAATAAAATAACTATTAACTATCTTTAAAACATAAAATTTGTTACTTACACTCATTAATATTGTCCTATATGAGACATTTATTTTTATAGTAGATAAAAATTGCCTTCCGCTAATGCTTAGGTATAATACGTTTATTTTCTGTGGCGATTTTTATCCTCCTGGTGGTTTATAGTCTAACAACAACGGTCTTATTTACTCTTCTTCCCAATATACTCGCATTAATTGGGTCCATGGATCAGGGGACATTTGCAGTTTAGAATTTATCCCAGATTTAAGACATTTATAATTTGTTTGGTTCAGTACTAGATCTTATCTCTGTAAGGCAAAATTAATTTCGTGTTAGAGAAGCCTTTTATCCAATAGTGCAGGATAGTGCTCCTAATAATAACCAATAGTCCAATGATTTTATCCCAGTTATTAAATCGTATTCTTTCATTGATTTTTTTTAAAAACAACTACTCTTGTATTAACATATAACTGAATCGATACCAAATAATATCACACACAGATACCGATTCTGCTGCTGTGTATGCTTAATTTGATACTCTGCCTGCATATTTTATTCTTCGTTGTATACTGTATACATGTGTTAATTTCACTTTGTCGAACTTTTTTCCAGTTGGTTTACAAGTGATTTAATTGATTTAGTATTTCAAAAGAGGAAAGCTCGTCCTATTTTTAAAAGTACGTGAATTCAAGCAGTTTTTCTTTTCTTCGAGCATAATAATATAAATACATATTAAAATCGTAAAAATATAAAACGTGGTAAATCTACTGGAGCTACTTTTTGTAATAAACCATCAAGTTGTCGGGAATTTATTAGGAATAATAGATCAGATCTGGTAGTCAGTCAATCTCAGGTTGTGTTAGCTCAGTGACGTAGACGGTAGGCAGGGAATAGGGCTGACGGGACTGAACAAATTTTCAAGAATATCTAAAAATTCTATAAACGTATTACGTAAGACGTTACAATATATTACAATTTTAATAGGTTACTGCAAAAATCTATAATGTTGCCTTCGAAATCATCAGCAAACCAAACTTATGATGGATCCTAGCTAGCCCCCCTCCATACAATCCTAACTATACACATCACTGGCTAATATCGATTGGTCCTAATGGCTTTCCTGGTTTTAAATGTCTATATCCTGAGGTACTTAAGCTCAGTTTTAGTCCGGTAATGTTGGTTATTATAGACCTATAACTGCATTAAATCATATAGGAAAACTCATTGAGTCTATATGTAATATGTATATTGTATATAACCAGCGGAAAATCAAGTCTTAATTTAGAAACAGTATGCAAACTCTGGTCTTTTTGTAATCGTGGATAACCTTATATTCTTAAGTTATGAGTTTGATGCATTTCATGTGGCAATCAAATTGATGTAATTTACACTTCCTGTGAACAATTATTTTCAAAGCTCAATATTATGAAAACCAAGTTCCACAGAAAGCACCTATCATGAAATAGGATCGCTTATATGGTCTCCCATATTTAATTCCGAAAGATTAGTAAATAGTTGTATAAAAAACATTTTTTAAACTACAATAATTTTTTTATCTGTATTTTTATTTTTATTTTGTATTTCTTATTTTTTATACTTTTTAGTAGTAATTATTTTTTTTTTTTTTGAATAAATAATTAAATTATTATTCCATTACAAAATCAGGTGTGTCATGTATATATAAAAGTATTTAATTATACTGGTAATTAGTTATTGGTACAGACATTTTTTATGTGGTCCCCCTCTTTGCGGTCAAATTTCGCACACCTATGCTCAGACGTCATTACAGAATAATTTATAATTAATTTTTGTTTAACCTTT
>NC_042493.1:18182295-18191026 GCF_005508785.2 Acyrthosiphon pisum
TAATAATCAGAAACAATAATATTTGAAAGTGTATTTTAGCTGCGGTAGTATTATAGGTACAGTTAAGTAAAACAAAACAGAATATATTATATGATGTAAATAACAATTTATCAGACGAGGTCATCGTGACCCATGGAGCATCAACGAATCCAATAGGATACCTTCCAAAGCACATTACAAGACGTACATATCAGTGAACGCGAAGAGAATATTAAGATGTCTTATCTAATGTTGTGTCTCCACGCATATACCAATCTCTATACCTACAACACCAATTGTCGATTGGAAAAGCACGGGATTCGTTTTTTCTTCCATCGAAATCGAGATAATTTCCGAGAGAGTTTTGATTAACGGTGCTCACGGGTAATCATTATTTTTTATTATCATAAGCCGCATTCGGAAACAATATAATATAATATACCTACAATTTAATTTTAATGCACACACACACACACACACACACACACACACGCACTCAGATGCATACTCATGCATAATATAATATATGTAGTTATTACTATGTTACACAACGCGAATATCGCGAATACAGCTATTACCTACATACGAAACCGAAGGGCGTTCGTTGGTCGGTTCGAGGTACGCTGTGGCAGCACCTGCAGCGCGCGTATACTCGGCCCGACTAAAATAATATGACGTTTGTATATTATAATTTATATATGTAAGTATGTAACCCACAAACGTCGATGAACGACACGATACGTAATTTATGAAACGTGTCGTTAAAACAAACAAAACGCGCATACCTAATAATACTGTATATAGGCACTATATAGATGATTAACAGCCGTTTTTTTTTATCCTGAATACCTGCAATTAAACGGAGTTGCGATAGCGGCAGCGTAGGTACTACATAAGACATAACATAATAATATAATATACCGTCAGCATGTATGTACCTATGTATGTGATATGTATGTATATAAGTATGTATGTGATATGTATGGTTAGGTAGTATGTATAAACACAGTAAACACAATATAGTATAGTGCTATTAAATTACCCGTAGCCTTACAGTCGCTTATGAACCGTATTTACTATAATGTCGCGTAAATTATACGATAAATATATTATTATGAATGTATCAGTGTCTGTGACTGCGTAAGCGATTGTGATTCCCCTTCCTAATATTTTTTATTTCATTTATGGTATAAGTCCAAGTGTCTAAGTATTATGTTTGGATGTTTTATAGTAGGAGGTTAAGAGGACGGTGGTGTACGCTGGTGTTCTATAGGGTATGGGTGACTAACACATATACGCAACTTTTAAATTTCGTATATTATGCTACGTCTGAAATTTTACGATGGAAAATTACTTCGAATGGCGAATTGCATTTGAAACGGTACTCAATGACATTTACACGAAGTTGTTCCACCGACAACAAAATAATTCCAAATGATTTCAAATTGAGTTTCGCTAATTGCAATTCATTGTAAGTATTTATTCACAATTTTCGAAATTGTACTATTAGGTACTCTGTAGTTATTGTTAAGACGTTGTTTCCTTTACATATTTTATTGTGTAGGTATTTACAATTGTGATGACTTAAAAATGTACCGATCACCCATGGTCAATTTCATAATTTATTATTGTTTAACATTTTTAGTTTTACATAGGTATATGCTAAATTGCTAAAACCAACACTAAATTCCTCAGTGCGGATCAAGTGGCACTATTAAATAGAATATTTTTAGTTAGGTGACATCATAAAATTCCGATGCGTATTCAATATTATAAAATCAAATAAACTTCAAGTACCTACCACTTATAATATATATTAGCATAGCCAGTACTATAGCAATTCTTTGCTAATGATATTATGTATTGGTATTTTGTACAGTGATTACTGATAATAGGCACAATATACAGATTTGAAGATTTGATTTAAGATTTTTATCTTTTTCATTTTTGCACCCAAGATGACTCAGATAATATCTAGTTATTGTATATACGCTTTCACTGCCCACTGATATTCTATCCCGAATTCCAGTGAGATTGAAACCGATTTGTAACCATACACCATACTAACATAAGGTAGGTATATATACCTACACCCGAGTACTGGTATGTATATAAATGTTTTACTATGCAGTGTGCGTACACGCGTACATAACATTAACATATTATAATATTATACGCAGCTATAATATGCGTTACACCGCGATTTCTGGGATATTAACCGCAACGATAATAATCATTGGGTGTGGGTATGGTTGTTTTGGCGTTTGATACAGAAACCTTTATTGTGCCATCGCGTTAAACGGTGGTTAGGTATGGAGGTACGATTTTAATCATATACGTCATCGGGTCGGAGACGGACGAATTTAGACAATTATTTACTTCCGGTAACGCACGCAGACGACCACGCCGCCGCCGTCACGCGAATGATGAACGGACTGTACGAATGGATACGCATATTGCCATGTTAGGTATATATATACGGTACATGATGACGTGGCGGCGGCCGTGTTATTTTTATTATTAGGGCACTGATTTTTGCGTAGATAAAAAAATATTTTTAAAAAATGTGTGTTTTCGGGCGATCGTTTAAATATTTATTTATTAAATCAGGTGATATAATTTTTTTTAAATGACCATTTATGAAACAGTGTTTTTATGAACTAGATAGTTAGGTAGGTAGGTATACTATAAAAAAGTCAACCAGTTGCAAAACGACGCACGTCCATTCATGATTTTTATCGTTTGTTTGAGCATTCATACAACTTTTTGCAATGGTCGACAAAATATTGACTCAATAATTCATGTTAGATGAATGATCAATAAAATAATGAATTTTAAGCTACTTTATAGCGTGGAACATTTTTATTTACTATTTACTTGATTTAATTTTGACAGAATTACAGAACTTTCGACCGATAATTTTAAGGCTTTCGGTAGATACCTTCAAATACGTACCTATATATAATATATAAATGAATATTACGAAAATTTTATTATGATCGTTATTAATATGTATTAATATGGTGGTATTGTACGTCGCGCGATATCATGCTGGAACAGATGTCCGGCCCTCGCATAATTTGTTAAAAATATTTGAAAATAATTTCGTAAAAAATACTACTATTATGGTAAAAAATAAAATCGAAACGGACAGCGAGGAGGCGGCGGCGCGGATCGACACCGATACAGAGAGATGCTGAATTGATCCGAAGGCCACAGTTGTTATTTTGACCCCTACAGGAAATAATTTATAACACAATATATCGCGCACGCACTCGCACACACATACAATCACGCACACGCATATAGGTACAATGCAACGAGCAAAATGACGAACCGTGCAGTGTCGAATTACGTACGACGCGTTGGTCCTTGATTCTTCAAACCGTCGTAATGATGGCGGTATCATGTGCATAATAAAATAATATTTATATGTTTGGTTTTGACGTTTTCGCACGGAAGACGTATCATATACGTTACCGGGAAAGCCGGTAGGCAATTGTTCCAACTCGGTCGCACACACCAGCTGTTTGTAACGTACTAACATAAAGATACCGTTTGACGTGATAATTAATAATATAATAATAATATAACTGCACGACGTCTGTCGGTGGACAGTGGCGTAATCGTTGCAAATGAAGGGCGGTGGATGTGGAATCCGGCGACAAACCCTTAGCCTCTCTTCTTCGCTCCGTGTTGGTTAATACTGTTGTAATAGGATTTTAAAACGAAGAAAACCGATTGTTTCAAATTTCAACTATATAGGTATATTACATTATGCTAAATCTGTATGATAAAATCCGATTTCAAGGATATTCTCTACAGCGTGTGGATTCTGTAATTAAACACCGTAATTAGATCTGTTAATCTGCTTTTAAGATCAATAAGATTTATTATTTTTAAATTTAACAAAACAAATAAAATGTTGCCATATGACACTATATGCGCACTGACGCACTGCATACCAAGCAGTATACAAGTCGGTCTTTCGATATGGCTTAATAATATGCTGTGCAGAAATATTACTGTTGTGAGTTGCAACTCATAAATACATCCAATCTCGACGCTTTATAATAATGTATTCGGATTTTTTTAATGTGATAAATTAATCAGTAAAATGTTTATTACATTATATTTAATTTATATAAAAATATATTCTTAATATTGTATTTCATTTTATATAAGTTGTATTCATTTAATAAAACTCTAAATAAGTCAAAAAAAGTGTAGAATTATTATTACAATACTTAATTAATATTTTTATATCGTTCAATAATATTACTTGGTGATTGTTTTTGCTTGAATTATAGTAGGTATATAAAACGTATATAGGTTACAATACATTATATTATTTAGGTACTTAACAAAAAAAATTCAATATATTGTGTGTTCTCATGACAAAATATTGACAGCACCTTTCTCCATAACTATTATAACGCCACTGCTAAGTGTTGTATTTCGTCAAAATTTGAACTTCAGATATACATAAAAAAAAATTGTTTGCATAATATATGTTTCAATATTTTTGAATTACTATAAGAGCAATTTATGTGAAACCTTCTCATACGTTTCTAAGATTTAATTTTGACTTCAAAATATTTTTACCAACGCAGATAAAAAATAAATATTAGGAGTAAAACATTATAAAATATTCATAAATAGCTCAAAAATAGTCAAGATATTTTGAAAATTATGTCATTGAATTATAACAAAATTGATTTAATTTAAAACTGGTAGATATTGCGTATAAATTCTCGGTTTTTCGTAGTATAATTTTTAGTTTCATTTCTAAAGTAGGTACCTACTGCGGACATTTTTTACTTTTGACCTAAAGTACCAATTTGTTATTTACAGAAAACACTCTAAAAGTTTAAAATTTAAGCATTTTTACAGTTCCAGAGGTGATATCCGTCACAATAATAAAAATTTTAAAAAAAAATACATCATTGTAAAATCAATGTATATTTATTGCACCTACTCATAATCTAAACAAAAATCGTTTCTTTATTTGCATATATATAGCCATATAGGTACTATAAGCAGGCTTAAATATATAATATATAAGCAAGAAAGCGTTAGAAAACTACGGTCATAATAATATATTAAAGTTATATGAATTAATATAGTTTTAATACCTAATAAAGTCTATTACTTTATATACATTCTCAAATAAGGATAAAAAGGGAAGGGGATTCCATGACACGGGACTCCCCCAACACGCAACTGCGCCTCTCACTTACGTACGTAACAAAATCCACATTAAGTCCCCACGCACGCAGTATCTCATTTGGAAGATAAAGTTGAAGAGTGTTACTGTGAAAATTATTGCGACGCTTTTTATACACATTGGACGCAATCTGTTACACTATATAGGTGTTGGATAGGTCGTAATAAAAGAACTCGAATGCACATAAAATCCACATCGAGTGGACCTCAGGGCCTGAATCAAATGTTGGGGTAGCCGGGTAGGGCGTGATTTAAATTAAGACCCCTTAAAAAGTGATAGGTACCTAACCGTAATATCATACATATTTACCAGAAATGAGCAACTCAAAGTTACCAGAGGGCCAACTTTAGAACTTTAACATTTAGAGGGCCAGAGTGCATAGAAAACAAAAAGAGGTCATTCAAATTTAAATCTTACAAAACATGATTTAATGTGAGATTTGGGATGTGTTCATGTGTAGATGTGATAATTCAGCAAAATCGACTTCTATTTCTGTAGCTTAAAGTTGAAACACGTAATAGATGTCCTAAGGTTTCATCTGTTAGACTATTTCTTTCCTTACATTTTATATGGCTTTTGTTGGAAAATGTACATTCACATATGTAAATACCTACTTTGATACTAACTACCTAGTAAGTATACAATTATGTATAAGGAGGGTATTTGTATTGAGATAAAAATGCAATATTGTAATGTAATGTAATGTAAATGTTAGTGAGCTTTTTTTTTTTTTAGTTTTATCTTGGGCCGGTCAAACATTTTGCCCCCCCCCCCTTTCAAAAACTGAAATGACGCCACTAAGTGAAGTATCTTGCTTTGGAATTTCAACTGTCATCGGATTATTAAATAGGTACATTTATTTGAGGACACATAAGTTCAACTTCTTCAAATCGTTTTTTGAATTCTAAAATTAATTTATCTCAGTGGGTAATGCAATGTTAAAAATTAAATTCATCGTCAAGTTCTATTTTTTTAACTTCACAACATGGAAAATGTATTCATTTCTTTTCAACAAATACATTTTTAAACACTTCCAATTTTTTTCTGAATCCATTCAAAAACGCAATAATTTGAGAAATTGTTTAAAATTGCTAAAATGATATAAAGAAATTTGAAAATATAGCATGGAACTAGATACAAAAGGGAAATCGTAATAAGTTCCTACTACTACACGAGAGTAGCAGATAAAAAATTACAAAAATTTCATAATTAAAATATGAGATGCGTAAATTCTTAAATAAATATAAAAATGAGGAATGTAATTTCCTACATGGTTAAACAATATATTATTATATATAATTATATAAAAATATCATAGTAGGTACGTAGCAATAGGTAGATACATTTAATTTTCATACACTTTATAATTCAATAATTATTATTAAAAAAATATACTATATTTTATATAATGTTCTAACTTATCAAACTCATGATACTGTCTTAAAAAAAATAAAATTTCATAATGATATCGTTTGATAACTTAGAATATTATGTAAAATATCGTAGGTAAGTATATGTTTGAACAATTTGATTATTGAATTAAGAAATGTACCTATAATATATACAAATATATAATAATATATTTTTTTGCCGTGTAGAAACTTGCTTATATAATTTTTCTACTATATTGTTTACCAATTTATAGTTACCAACGACAACACTATGCAGAGACTAACTATAGGTACCTAATAACGATGTGATAGTATTAATTTTTTATACAATTATATGGATATTATTATATTATAATTAATAAAAACAATAATCATAGTGAATTAGGGATTACACCATTGCGTCGTCCCGAGCCGGTATCGAATGCTCAAGCTTACAACACAATATTATAAGACATATTATTTCCTTATGCTCTTTTAGAAAAATAAATATAATAATTAATAGGCGTTACAAAACGTATAACTATGGATATGTCTCCACTTAGAAAGCTTCTAAAAACGTTAGGGTTCGATCTACGGAGTCCTAGAAACACGTTTAGAACTGCTACAGCCCACCATAACTAGGTACCTCAGTAGGTATATTACGCAATGCATATTATACAGTTCAATTTTCAAATTTTGGAAACTATTGAGTTCAAGGTAAATAAAACAATGATTATTGTATAATTATTATACTATGAACCAACTTGCATATTTAACTAACAACTTGAAGTTTGAACACAATAAATATTTTATATTAGTACTCAACCAATAATGGTATATTTATATAGTTGATATAATGTACACTGTCTAACTAGATACTTATGAGTGATGAGTCATGACTAATTTGGATAATTAATTATTTGTAAATATTCACACCTAAATAATTGGACAAATAAAATAAAATTATATATTGATATAAAATATTACAATTAGGTAACTGAAATTATTCATTACCCATTCAATCATTTATATAAATAGTATTCAAATATTTAATATTTCTATATCAGAACGATGACATACGCAGAACACTTCATAATTAATGACTTGCAATGATTGTTCCTTAAACAATTGATATAACTTAATTATATTTATTTCAGGTTTATATTGATAAACGCGAATTAACTACTGTGCATTAAGGGTTTATCGTCAGCTGATTCATCATCCTTGAATCCAGTATTTAGACGATGAAATATTAATATTTAGGTGAACAAATTACTAACACAGGGGATGTTGGGAGAGAGAGAAAGTTGATTATATGGTAAGAGCCACATTATTCAGCATATTGTGTTAAATTTCGAAATTCAAAAATAATTTCCAAGTCAATGCCTCTTATTATAACTGTACAATAGCACCATAGGTAACAAACCTTGTTTATTATTTAGATATTACTTTGTAGGTATTTACATAGAAATCAATTTTTAAGTAAAAGACATTGTATTATTTGATAATACTTGATTCGTACGACAAAACAAGGCTGGACAAGTAAACTAATTTTTTTAACTCTTACAGAAGCACATCACAAAAAAAGTTTGCTTAAAATTATTATAGAATATTCAAATATTGTAACTTAATATTTGAACTATTAAAAACGATTTAGTTAAAATAATTCAATGAAAAAAATATATTATTTAAAGATATATGTTAGGATATACATTATACATATAGAATAGCCGTATAACGACATTGGGCCGAGCTCGGTATAAATGCCTTTCTTACACGTGAAAAAGTTGCTCAATTTACACATTGATTTACCACCCTAAAATTTTATTTTTGCTTTTGATTTCCGATTTACGTATAAATATGTGATTTTTTGTGATGATAGATGTCTAGAATTGCATAATGTTTAGTTTTTTTTTAATATTAAAAATACTAAAATAGATAATGGCTGGCTGCGCTACATGGTGTCGCGATAAGGGACTGCTGCAGTTACAGAGGCATACGTTACGAAAATGTCTTTTATAATATTTTAAATATTTCAAATAAATTATAAACCGACTGAGAATTGACCACACGAGATTTATTCATGGATACCTAATGGAACAGACCGAACCTCCCATATGCCACTCTTGCAACTTTTCCATTACAGTCAAACACA
>NC_042493.1:18191076-18193822 GCF_005508785.2 Acyrthosiphon pisum
GAGAAAAAAGTATAATCACTTTTAATGGCTAATTATAACTCTACAACTTTTTAATAGCAACTATTTTAAAGTTCTCCATAATAAACTATGTAATTTTGAGAGTGATTAATAAAATATGAAAACATTAATGGCTAGTACCTAGCACATGTATTATATACAAAAAATAACAACTAAATCAATATATTTTATTCTTAAAAGTATATTTTGTATAAACACAAATTTCAATAATATTGCTGTAAATTATAATCCATACCTTCTAAAATAATATTTTCTATTTTCAGTATTTTTTTATATGGCGGTTGAATGAATCCCATCGTTTTAAGTTTTAGTTTTAGTGTAGGCAAGTAGGTTACAGATAGGTAACAGATTGATAGTTATATTGATGAACAACAAAGTAAAAAGTGATAATACATTACAGTCCAATTAAACTTTACAGAGAGTAAATCGGTTTGTTATTACTAGGGCTCAGAGTTCGATGCATGAGCACCTTTTTTTCTGAACTGCTTGAAACGATGCTTTCCAAGATACAAATGTATTTCAAGTAAGCCCTATGCTAACAAAAAACTTTATTTGAGGCATTTTTCAAAGTTTTTGACATTTAAGTGTATTTTTAAACATTTTTAGGTTTTTAGGTAATTTTTAACCTATTTCCAGTAATATAACAAAAAAAATAAAAATATAATATGTAAATACATGTATTGTGCTAAAACCAGGATTTCAAAACATTATTTATAATGTTTTAATCGAAAACCTGAGGATTACCAGATGTTATATAGTTCAAAATGAAAATGATTTATATTACATGGAACTAATATTTATATTTCAATGATGTAAATTTTTTTGGTCATAGGTAATGTGAGAAATGTCAAAAATGTCTTAAACAATTAAAATATACATTAAAAAAGGCCAAAATGCGATCAAAAAGCAAAATAAAACTTTCAAATTGCAACACTTATTAGAAAGTTATTAAATAATAATTGATAGTGATATTGAATATTTCAAATTTATTTAGAGTCAAGGCATTAATTATTCAAATAATCAAATGTCTTTTAAATTAGAATCTAATAAACATTACAGAATACAGAATTATATTAGGTATATAAATAGATTATCAAAAGACAATAATATAATTACTGTGTGTATTACACTATGTTTTTAAATCGGTCAAAATTTGGTTAAGAGTTGGTTTAGAGGGTAGATGTCGAGGTAGATGCTCACTAATTCAATTGACCACAAAATCTCCTACTTGACCACACCACTACTATTAGTACTATTTTCTACCTTACTATTAACTGAAATCAGTTAACTATTAAATACAGATCAGTATTAAGTACTAGTAGGATCTGATTTTATTTACAAACAAATACATATTAATTAATCTTTATTCTTTGGTATATGTTTCAGGAATATATTGAAATGTTTATATAAATCTCGGTATAAATAAAAGTCTATAATATTAAAAAAAAACTAAACTTGAATAGCTAGTAGGTACCCCCCTTAACTTTTTTAATAATTTTAATACCCAATGTTTTTATTTAGTTGCAGTATATGTAACTATCATAATTAATTTTGATTATTATAATGTTATAAAAATGTTGATAGGTAGGTACATTAGGATAAAATTATGAATGTAATATTTTTGTTCGAAATGTTTAAGAATAAAATAGTAGTAGACAATGAAAAATGTAATTTAATCAAAATATCTAATTAACACCTAATTGGGTATGTAAAAGAAATAAGTACCTATTTTTCGATTTTTCTATTACACAATGAGTTATAAATGATTTATAAATAATTTCTTCAATCTAAGTTGTTTTCTGTAGATCAGGATAGTTAAAAAGATACATTGTAATTATTGACTGTGTAAAGAATACAATTATATCCAAATGACATTTTTTTTCACACAAAATTATAAAGTAAGAATTATAACCTAACCTACATTGCAAAAATTGAACTCTTGACGTATAAAATATTGAATAATATGGGGAATAGTAATATACCTCAGTAATATGAGTTCATAAAATTATTAACTCTAACAATTAACAGATTTGGTAGAATGGCATAGTCTTACTATAACAGAAAATTAACATACCTGTGATCCAACCACTACAATTTGAGGAAGCTGTATGGCATCGTAACCGACAGTGTTGAACACGTCCTGTAATCGGTTGATGACAGGAATCAATGCCTCCATTGTAAGAGCCGGTAGTCCACAAACGGACGGGCAGACACGTCTGCACTACACAGGCTAGTTCCTTCAGGCACGGAGTAACTTTTCACCGACGCGTACTGCTCGTTGGCGGTGGCAGGAGGGCGGGCGACGGTTATTTTTTTTATTTTATTCTAAAGCGGCGTCTACAAATATTTGATCGGGCGTAGCTATAGAATTCGAATATCGGTGGTAGTTGTTGGCAAATGTACTGAAATTCAAACGGCTACGTGACCAGTGACAATATCGAAATACCTATCAGACACAATCGGTGGCGAATGGAGATGCGCGCAATGGAAATATTATAATGTCGGGCAAACGGCAGTCGGCAGTGTTCACAGTATGTCGGGAATCGGGAGCGGTGATAACGATAACGATTTTCTGCCGCGACCCGACGACCAGCTGCAAAAGGCGCGTTGGTCGGACCGTGGTAACAGACGCCACCGCTGGTGGTAACGTGAAAACGGCTGTGGAGGTTCTGATTACCGAAAAAGTATACACTGGCAGCAGTGACACTACCGCTAAAATGCAAAATTT
>NC_042493.1:18193922-18196710 GCF_005508785.2 Acyrthosiphon pisum
GATCAATGATTAATGATTATGTATATTTTTGTGAAATTGGTCACAGTAATGGGATGAAAGTATAAGACATGACATGTTTGGATATTTTAGGTATAGTACATAGTGGTGTAGGTATAGCGTGTTTTTTTTTGCAATTTTAATAACTTAGACCATCATTTACATCATGGACTAAGCCTCATCCCCTATTACAAGGATGCCCAAAATTTAGATTCATTTTCAATATTATTGAACATTTGTTATTACCTACTATTATTTTTGATTAATTTAAAATGTTAAGAAATTTGTTCAAATAACTAATTTAATGGCACCTACCTATTGTTTAAAACTGTATAATTTATGTACTGTATACAAAATATATAATATTTAAAAATTAAAATTGATAAGAAGAATCAGTTTTTTTTAAATGTTATACTCTATAGGTATGAATATTCTTATATTTTATGGCAGTAAGCTTAATAAACAGTTTGCATCAAAATTCATGTTTATTAAGCTACTATAAGACTAAAATGCAAGGCTGGGCAAGTTAATAACTTTTTTTTAAATCAATTAAGTTAACTTAATACACAACAATAATAAAAAGTTAAAAGTTAATTTAACTATGGGTTAATTCAGTTAAAAGTTAATATACACTTTTTGTTAACTTTTTATTTAGTTAAAAAAGTTAATTTGTTTACACAATGCTAGAGTAACTACATAATTTTTTTCCAAAACTAAACTATATAACACCTATAGACTATAGGTGTTTTACTTTATACAGTATTTACATATAAGTTAGATTCGAATGATATACATTTTTTATTATTAGCAATTTACGGTAAATATTTTTTGACATGAAAATTGAAAATGAAATAGACTGAAATAGTGAAATATAATTAAATTAAAAACAAAATGAATTAACTTAACTTACTTCTTAAAATGAAATAGTTAATTTAACGTTAATTAAAAAAGAAATTTAGTAAGTAACTAAAGTAACTAGTTAAGTTAAAAAGTTTAAATTAAATTAAACCCAGCCTTGCTAAAATGTATAGTTGAGCCACTGAATTCAATATATCTGATACCTACTACCTAGTTATTTGTAAGTGTAGGTACTTTAAACTACAAAAGTCTATAATAATATTTATTAATAAATTATTATATTCTTGCAGAGGCCGTCTTTGGATGTATTACTTAGAAAGAAATATCCACATTTGGTAAACAGCAATTTAGAACACAGTTTCTATTTTGTGCACAGGCTAGACTTTGTGACCAGTGGTGTGTTATGTATTGCACTAAACAAACGAGCATGCGCCAAAGCTTCGTGCGCAATGCAAAAAAGAATATCCCGAAAGTATTACATAGCGTTGGTCAGGGGACACGTGTCTCAAGACCATTTGGATTTGACTGACTCTATTGGTAATAAACTTTATAATGATATTTATGTAATTCATTTATAGGTACCTCATTTTATATTATATTATACCTTTCTGGCTTATACTATGGAATATTTGATAATTGCAACTAACCACATGAAAATGATTGAACATGTATTTTTTAAATGCTAATTAGTGTAATCACCATATAATTAATATTTAATTACAAATATATACTTATATCATAAAAAAAAATCAAGTAGGTATTAAAGAAACATTGAATACATTTAACTTACTTTTATATTTATATTTTAATTTTCAAACATAAACAGTAATATTTTATTTTATATTATGTATAATTCTTTAAATATTAAATCCCCGAAATAACCCCCCCCCCCCCCCCCCTGTGACTAGTTTTGTTTGTGTAGGCATGTGAAATATTAAACTATACACTTATTATAATATCATGATAAAGTCTCTATAGTCTATACCACACACATTAAATTATTAAACCCAAAAATATATTTATATTTTATATTATTAGTTATATAACGGACTTATAGTGGGTTGCATGAACAATCACTAAACATTTAACGAATCAATAGTGAGCTAAAGGTCGTCCGTTAGGTATTAAACATGATTTAGTGGCACATGATATTGGTCAGTTAAATTTTATTTAACCATTAAATTAATAATTTTTTATGCAGCCCTGCATTAGTGACCAGGGCCGGCTCAAGCAAAAATAGTGCACTAGGCAAAACCTAATTTTGCCGCCTCTAAAAAAAAATTGCGCTCTTATTTAAACTTAGCCCCTCTGCCCCTCCCCCTACTTTTTATATGACATACCTACATGAAACATATTTTTATTTTAATGAAATAACAAGTAGTGTTGGGACTATCTGGTGATTTTTATATGTTTTTTTTTAATGGCATTTATACAGTTATATAACTGATAATAAATTCATTATGTGCACACATTTACATTTTAAGAATTCATAATATAATCAAATATTTATTGCTTTTTAAAATATTTTTCACTTTGAACCTTAAAAATTATTAAACCTTTTTCATAATCTTCTATCAAAGTCTTCTACAATTTCTATTAACGAATCATATACTTCCCCAACTTGAAATCGAATGGCTTTAACAGCGTCAACTCTGCTCTCCCAGCGTGTTGCACTTAATGGTTTAAGGGTAAGACTATTAACATGTTTTTTAAATACGTCCCAACGATGAGTTGATCCAGAAAAAAATACATAAATCTCTTGAATTAAACCAAAAAATTTAACAGCATCTAAACAGCAATTGGCAGCGTCGTTTAAAACTAAATTTAAGCAATGGGCATTACAAGGAACGTAAAATGCTCTTGAATTAATTTCTCTCACTCTAGCTTGACACCACTATTTTGACCACGCATATTTGAACCATGTCGTACCCTT
>NC_042493.1:18196760-18197789 GCF_005508785.2 Acyrthosiphon pisum
GGGAAAAACCACCGACAAATTACAAAAAACCTCTAAAAATGGGATTTTAATTTCTAACGCATTGTTTATCATCATAGACAATAAAAAAAATAGAGAATATTATAAAGAAAAAATATATTTCAATATTAATTCAACTAACGGGCTATAATAAATAATAACAATATAAAATATCCAGACTGACAAACCATCTCCGCTCAGAATCGTTTTCCTTTTACAATGATATTATATCATTGAATTCAAGTGTAATACAATCCGTCATACATTGACCCACTTGTAACCTACTGTACAATAGAGCAACATCCACTTACCTGCTTTTTTAAATTTGTTTTGTACATATTATTGTATTAATATATTATTATAGTTTGTATTAATTTTATGTTTTTGGGAACGAATATTACGATCATTAAATGTAGTGTCTAAAACTCTCCAGTTAATGAATTTCAACATAGAATTTGCTGTTGTTCAACTTGATAGTGCCATTGAAGATTTAACTAATTTACGAGCTAATTATAATAATATAGTAGAAGATGCCAAAAATCTTTGTGTTTCATGGAAAATACCTTTCAACTTCAATTGTAAACGTGAAAGATTTGCTGTTAGGTATCACGAAGAAGTTGATTGTGACCGAAGACTTTCTATAACTGAAGACAATTTTAAAGTTAAAGTATTTTATCCCGCACTGGACACGGCATTGTTTGAGCTTAAAGAAAGGTTTAAAGGTCTTAAAAAAATGAGTGATGAGTTTTATTTTTTAACACCAAAAAATCCTACTACGATAGAGGAACAAATTATAATTAAAGCGTCCTACGATTTACACATAAAGTATAAGAATGAGTTAAGTTCAGATATTACAAATCAACTTTTGTGTTTAAGAAATTTTCTTTGTGTTAATAACTCAACATCTGTGTTGCATAATATTAAAGACCTAACAGTTTATTTAATCGAACATGACTTGGCATCGTCTTTTCATGACGTTTTTACGCTGTGTTTAATTTTTTCTGACTATTCCAGTTACAGTCGCTTCTGCTG
>NC_042493.1:18197839-18239683 GCF_005508785.2 Acyrthosiphon pisum
TCCCATATTTAATTCCGAAAGATTAGTAAATAGTTGTACAAAAACATTTTTTAAACTACAATAATTTTTTATCTGTATTTTTATTTTATTTTGTATTCATATTTTTTTTTATACTTTTATTTAGTAGTAATTATTTTTTTTTTTTTGAATAAATAATTAAATTATTATTCCATTACAAAATCAGGTGTGTCGTGTATATATAAAAGTATTTAATTATACTGGTAATTAGTTATTGGTACAGACATTTTTTATGTGGTCCCCTCTTTGCGGTCAAATTTCGCACACCTATGCTCTCAGACGTCATTACAGAATAATTTTCTAATTCATTTTTGTTTTAACCTTTTCATATTTTCGTTTTATTATTCAAATTAATCATCGTATTGGTGATTTGTACATAAATGTACTTATATTATTTCAAAAAAAAAATCGGTAACATCAGAATGAGCGCTTGAAAATGTAAAAATGTAAACCTATTAAAATTATTAATTGTTAATTTGAATCAACTATCAGACGTACGACATATATACATTAGAATAAATCACAGTAAATGTTATTCAATATTCAACGTACCTAACATACAGTCTATTCTACATACAGACATACAGTCCATACATAACTAAATAACTAGACGATAGGTATCAACCAAATTCATGATTACATTGCCATCAATGATTTTGTACATAATTAAACCACAATATTATGCTCCGTGCACTTCAATATATTATATTTCGTCAACTGTAATATTATTTTGATTGAAAAATTGTTTTTAAATAGGTTATAGTTAGGTTAGGTCTTCGTTGGAACTGACACATTAATCATTGGGTACAGTGTGTGTGTGTGTGTGTGTGTACCTATACATATAAAATGTTTTGAAACATGTGCCGTACTCATAATAATCAGAAACAATAATATTTGAAAGTGTATTTTAGCGCGGTAGTATTATAGGTACAGTTAAGTAAAACAAAACAGAATATATTATATGATGTAAATAACAATTTATCAGACGAGGTCATCGTGACCCATGGAGCATCAACGAATCCAATAGGATACCTTCCAAAGCACATTACAAGACGTACATATCAGTGAACGCGAAGAGAATATTAAGATGTCTTATCTAATGTTGTGTCTCCACGCATATACCAATCTCTATACCTACAACACCAATTGTCGATTGGAAAAGCACGGGATTCGTTTTTTCTTCCATCGAAATCGAGATAATTTCCGAGAGAGTTTTGATTAACGGTGCTCACGGGTAATCATTATTTTTTATTATCATAAGCCGCATTCGGAAACAATATAATATAATATACCTACAATTTAATTTTAATGCACACACACACACACACACACGCACTCAGATGCATACTCATGCATAATATAATATATGTAGTTATTACTATGTTACACAACGCGAATATCGCGAATACAGCTATTACCTACATACGAAACCGAAGGGCGTTCGTTGGTCGGTCCGAGGTACCTACGCTGTGGCAGCACCTGCAGCGCGCGTATACTCGGCCCGACTAAAATAATATGACGTTTGTATATTATAATTTATATATGTAAGTATGTAACCCACAAACGTCGATGAACGACACGATACGTAATTTATGAAACGTGTCGTTAAAACAAACAAAACGCGCATACCTAATAATACTGTATATAGGCACTATATAGATGATTAACAGCCGTTTTTTTTTATCCTGAATACCTGCAATTAAACGGAGTTGCGATAGCGGCAGCGTAGGTACTACATAAGACATAACATAATAATATAATATACCGTCAGCATGTATGTACCTATGTATGTGATATGTATGTATACAAGTATGTATGTGATATGTATGGTTAGGTAGTATGTATAAACACAGTAAACACAATATAGTATAGTGCTATTAAATTACCCGTAGCCTTACAGTCGCTTATGAACCGTATTTACTATAATGTCGCGTAAATTATACGATAAATATATTATTATGAATGTATCAGTGTCTGTGACTGCGTAAGCGATTGTGATTCCCCTTCCTAATATTTTTTATTTCATTTATGGTATAAGTCCAAGTGTCTAAGTATTATGTTTGGATGTTGTATAGTAGGAGGTTAAGAGGACGGTGGTGTACGCTGGTGTTCTATAGGGTATGGGGGACTAACACATATACGCAACTTTTAAATTTCGTATATTATGCTACGTCTGAAATTTTACGATAGAAAATTACTTCGAATGGCGAATTGCATTTGAAACGGTACTCAATGACATTTACACGAAGTTGTTCCACCGACAACAAAATAATTCCAAATGATTTCAAATTGAGTTTCGCTAATTGCAATTCATTGTAAGTATTTATTCACAATTTTCGAAATTGTACTATTAGGTACTCTGTAGTTATTGTTAAGACGTTGTTTCCTTTACATATTTTATTGTGTAGGTATTTACAATTGTGATGACTTAAAAATGTACCGATCACCCATGGTCAATTTCATAATTTATTATTGTTTAACATTTTTAGTTTTACATAGGTATATGCTAAATTGCTAAAACCACCACTAAATTCCTCAGTGCGGATCAAGTGGCACTATTAAATAGAATATTTTTAGTTAGGTGACATCATAAAATTCCGATGCGTATTCAATATTATAAAATCAAATAAACTTCAAGTACCTACCACTTATAATATATATTAGCATAGCCAGTACTATAGCAATTCTTTGCTAATGATATTATGTATTGGTATTTTGTACAGTGATTACTGATAATAGGCACAATATACAGATTTGAAGATTTGATTTAAGATTTTTATCTTTTTCATTTTTGCACCCAAGATGACTCAGATAATATCTAGTTATTGTATATACGCTTTCACTGCCCACTGATATTCTATCCAGAATTCCAGTGAGATTGAAACCGATTTGTAACCATACACCATACTAACATAAGGTAGGTATATATACCTACACCCGAGTACTGGTATGTATATAAATGTTTTACTATGCAGTGTGCGTACACGCGTACATAACATTAACATATTATAATATTATACGCAGCTATAATATGCGTTACACCGCGATTTCTGGGATATTAACCGCAACGATAATAATCATTGGGTGTGGGTATGGTTGTTTTGGCGTTTGATACAGAAACCTTTATTGTGCCATCGCGTTAAACGGTGGTTAGGTATGGAGGTACGATTTTAATCATATACGTCATCGGGTCGGAGACGGACGAATTTAGACAATTATTTACTTCCGGTAACGCACGCAGACGACCACGCCGCCGCCGTCACGCGAATGATGAACGGACTGTACGAATGGATACGCATATTGCCATGTTAGGTATATATATACGGTACATGATGACGTGGCGGCGGCCGTGTTATTTTTATTATTAGGGCACTGATTTTTGCGTAGATAAAAAAATATTTTTAAAAAATGTGTGTTTTCGGGCGATCGTTTAAATATTTATTTATTAAATCAGGTGATATAATTTTTTTTAAATGACCATTTATGAAACAGTGTTTTTATGAACTAGATAGTTAGGTAGGTAGGTATACCATAAAAAAGTCAACCAGTTGCAAAACGACGCACGTCCATTCATGATTTTTATCGTTTGTTTGAGCATTCATACAACTTTTTGCAATGGTCGACAAAATATTGACTCAATAATTCATCTTAGATGAATGATCAATAAAATAATGAATTTTAAGCTACTTTATAGCGTGGACAATTTTCAAACTTAAAACTTCACCTAAACTCCATTTCAACCTCAACGACGTGTATTACCTAAAAATGTGATTATTTTCATATGTTTTAGTCGTATTTACATTATTTAATTTATTTTTTACTTCGAACCTCGTGCGCTATATACCTATTTACTTGATTTAATTTTGACAGAATTACAGAACTTTCGACCGATAATTTTAAGGCTTTCGGTAGATACCTTCAAATACGTACCTATATATAATATATAAATGAATATTACGAAAATTTTATTATGATCGTTATTAATATGTATTAATATGGTGGTATTGTACGTCGCGCGATATCATGCTGGAACAGATGTCCGGCCCTCGCATAGGTAATTTGTTAAAAATATTTGAAAATAATTTCGTAAAAAATACTACTATTATGGTAAAAAATAAAATCGAAACGGACAGCGAGGAGGCGGCGGCGCGGATCGACACCGATACAGAGAGATGCTGAATTGATCCGAAGGCCACAGTTGTTATTTTGACCCCTACAGGAAATAATTTATAACACAATATATCGCGCACGCACTCGCACACACATACAATCACGCACACGCATATAGGTACAATGCAACGAGCAAAATGACGAACCGTGCAGTGTCGAATTACGTACGACGCGTTGGTCCTTGATTCTTCAAACCGTCGTAATGATGGCGGTATCATGTGCATAATAAAATAATATTTATATGTTTGGTTTTGACGTTTTCGCACGGAAGACGTATCATATACGTTACCGGGAAAGCCGGTAGGCAATTGTTCCAACTCGGTCGCACACACCAGCTGTTTGTAACGTACTAACATAAAGATACCGTTTGACGTGATAATTAATAATATAATAATAATATAACTGCACGACGTCTGTCGGTGGACAGTGGCGTAATCGTTGCAAATGAAGGGCGGTGGATGTGGAATCCGACGACAAACCCTTAGCCTCTCTTCTTCGCTCCGTGTTGGTTAATACTGTTGTAATAGGATTTTAAAACGAAGAAAACCGATTGTTTCAAATTTCAACTATATAGGTATATTACATTATGCTAAATCTGTATGATAAAATCCGATTTCAAGGATATTCTCTACAGCGTGTGGATTCTGTAATTAAACACCGTAATTAGATCTGTTAATCTGCTTTTAAGATCAATAAGATTTATTATTTTTAAATTTAACAAAACAAATAAAATGTTGCCATATGACACTATATGCGCACTGACGCACTGCATACCAAGCAGTATACAAGTCGGTCTTTCGATATGGCTTAATAATATGCTGTGCAGAAATATTACTGTTGTGAGTTGCAACTCATAAATACATCCAATCTCGACGCTTTATAATAATATATTCGGATTTTTTTAATGTGATAAATTAATCAGTAAAATGTTTATTACATTATATTTAATTTATATAAAAATATATTCTTAATATTGTATTTCATTTTATATAAGTTGTATTCATTTAATAAAACTCTAAATAAGTCAAAAAAAAGTGTAGAATTATTATTACAATACTTAATTAATATTTTTATATCGTTCAATAATATTACTTGGTGATTGTTTTTGCTTGAATTATAGTAGGTATATAAAACGTATATAGGTTACAATACATTATATTATTTAGGTACTTAACAAAAAAAATTCAATATATTGTGTGTTCTCATGACAAAATATTGACAGCACCTTTCTCCATAACTATTATAACGCCACTGCTAAGTGTTGTATTTCGTCAAAATTTGAACTTCAGATATACATAAAAAAAATTGTTTGCATAATATATGTTTCAATATTTTTGAATTACTATAAGAGCAATTTATGTGAAACCTTCTCATACGTTTCTAAGATTTAATTTTGACTTCAAAATATTTTTACCAACGCAGATAAAAAATAAATATTAGGAGTAAAACATTTAAAATATTCATAAATAGCTCAAAAATAGTCAAGATATTTTGAAAATTATGTCATTGAATTATAACAAAATTGATTTAATTTAAAACTGGTAGATATTGCGTATAAATTCTCGGTTTTTCGTAATATAATTTTTAGTTTCATTTCTAAAGTAGGTACCTACTGCGGACATTTTTTACTTTTGACCTAAAGTACCAATTTGTTATTTACAGAAAACACTCTAAAAGTTTAAAATTTAAGCATTTTTACAGTTCCAGAGGTGATATCCGTCACAATAATAAAAAATTTAAAAAAAAATACATCATTGTAAAATCAATGTATATTTATTGCACCTACTCATAATCTAAACAAAAATCGTTTCTTTATTTGCATATATATAGCCATATAGGTACTATAAGCAGGCTTAAATATATAATATATAAGCAAGAAAGCGTTAGAAAACTACGGTCATAATAATATATTAAAGTTATATGAATTAATATAGTTTTAATACCTAATAAAGTCTATTACTTTATATACATTCTCAAATAAGGATAAAAAGGGAAGGGGATTCCATGACACGGGACTCCCCCAACACGCAACTGCGCCTCTCACTTACGTACGTAACAAAATCCACATTAAGTCCCCACGCACGCAGTATCTCATTTGGAAGATAAAGTTGAAGAGTGTTACTGTGAAAATTATTGCGACGCTTTTTATACACATTGGACGCAATCTGTTACACTATATAGGTGTTGGATAGGTCGTAATAAAAGAACTCGAATGCACATAAAATCCACATCGAGTGGACCTCAGGGCCTGAATCAAATGTTGGGGTAGCCGGGTAGGGCGTGATTTAAATTAAGACCCCTTAAAAAGTGATAGGTACCTAACCGTAATATCATACATATTTACCAGAAATGAGCAACTCAAAGTTACCAGAGGGCCAACTTTAGAACTTTAACATTTAGAGGGCCAGAGTGCATAGAAAACAAAAAGAGGTCATTCAAATTTAAATCTTACAAAACATGATTTAATGTGAGATTTGGGATGTGTTCATGTGTAGATGCGATAATTCAGCAAAATCGACTTCTATTTCTGTAGCTTAAAGTTGAAACACGTAATAGATGTCCTAAGGTTTCATCTGTTAGACTATTTCTTTCCTTACATTTTATATGGCTTTTGTTGGAAAATGTACATTCACATATGTAAATACCTACTTTGATACTAACTACCTAGTAAGTATACAATTATGTATAAGGAGGGTATTTGTATTGAGATAAAAATGCAATATTGTAATGTAATGTAATGTAAATGTTAGTGAGCTTTTTTTTTTTTTAGTTTTATCTTGGGCCGGTCAAACATTTTGCCCCCCCCCCCCCTTTCAAAAACTGAAATGACGCCACTAAGTGAAGTATCTTGCTTTGGAATTTCAACTGTCATCGGATTATTAAATAGGTACATTTATTTGAGGACACATAAGTTCAACTTCTTCAAATCGTTTTTTGAATTCTAAAATTAATTTATCTCAGTGGGTAATGCAATGTTAAAAATTAAATTCATCGTCAAGTTCTATTTTTTTAACTTCACAACATGGAAAATGTATTCATTTCTTTTCAACAAATACATTTTTAAACACTTCCAATTTTTTTCTGAATCCATTCAAAAACGCAATAATTTGAGAAATTGTTTAAAATTGCTAAAATGATATAAAGAAATTTGAAAATATAGCATGGAACTAGATACAAAAGGGAAATCGTAATAAGTTCCTACTACTACACGAGAGTAGCAGATAAAAAATTACAACAATTTCATAATTAAAATATGAGATGCGTAAATTCTTAAATAAATATAAAAACGAGGAATGTAATTTCCTACATGGTTAAACAATATATTATTATATATAATTATATAAAAATATCATAGTAGGTACGTAGCAATAGGTAGATACATTTAATTTTGATACACTTTATAATTCAATAATTATTATTAAAAAAATATACTATATTTTATATAATGTTCTAACTTATCAAACTCATGATACTGTCTTAAAAAAAATAAAATTTCATAATGATATCGTTTGATAACTTAGAATATTATGTAAAATATCGTAGGTAAGTATATGTTTGAACAATTTGATTATTGAATTAAGAAATGTACCTATAATATATACAAATATATAATAATATATTTTTTTGCCGTGTAGAAACTTGCTTATATAATTTTTCTACTATATTGTTTACCAATTTATAGTTACCAACGACAACACTATGCAGAGACTAACTATAGGTACCTAATAACGATGTGATAGTATTAATTTTTTATACAATTATATGGATATTATTATATTATAATTAATAAAAACAATAATCATAGTGAATTAGGGATTACACCATTGCGTCGTCCCGAGCCGGTATCGAATGCTCAAGCTTACAACACAATATTATAAGACATATTATTTCCTTATGCTCTTTTAGAAAAATAAATATAATAATTAATAGGCGTTACAAAACGTATAACTATGGATATGTCTCCACTTAGAAAGCTTCTAAAAACGTTAGGGTTCGATCTACGGAGTCCTAGAAACACGTTTAGAACTGCTACAGCCCACCATAACTACCTCAGTAGGTATATTACGCAATGCATATTATACAGTTCAATTTTCAAATTTTGGAAACTATTGAGTTCAAGGTAAATAAAACAATGATTATTGTATAATTATTATACTATGAACCAACTTGCATATTTAACTAACAACTTGAAGTTTGAACACAATAAATATTTTATATTAGTACTCAACCAATAATGGTATATTTATATAGTTGATATAATGTACACTAACTGTCTAACTAGATACTTATGAGTGATGAGTCATGACTAATTTGGATAATTAATTATTTGTAAATATTCACACCTAAATAATTGGACAAATAAAATAAAATTATATATTGATATAAAATATTACAATTAGGTAACTGAAATTATTCATTACCCATTCAATCATTTATATAAATAGTATTCAAATATTTAATATTTCTATATCAGAACGATGACATACGCAGAACACTTCATAATTAATGACTTGCAATGATTGTTCCTTAAACAATTGATATAACTTAATTATATTTATTTCAGGTTTATATTGATAAACGCGAATTAACTACTGTGCATTAAGGGTTTATCGTCAGCTGATTCATCATCCTTGAATCCAGTATTTAGACGATGAAATATTAATATTTAGGTGAACAAATTACTAACACAGGGGATGTTGGGAGAGAGAGAAAGTTGATTATATGGTAAGAGCCACATTATTCAGCATATTGTGTTAAATTTCGAAATTCAAAAATAATTTCCAAGTCAATGCCTCTTATTATAACTGTACAATAGCACCATAGGTAACAAACCTTGTTTATTATTTAGATATTACTTTGTAGGTATTTGCATAGAAATCAATTTTTAAGTAAAAGACATTGTATTATTTGATAATACTTGATTCGTACGACAAAACAAGGCTGGACAAGTAAACTAATTTTTTTAACTCTTACAGAAGCACATCACAAAAAAAGTTTGCTTAAAATTATTATAGAATATTCAAATATTGTAACTTAATATTTGAACTATTAAAAACGATTTAGTTAAAATAATTCAATGAAAAAAATATATTATTTAAAGATATATGTTAGGATATACATTATACATATAGAATAGCCGTATAACGACATTGGGCCGAGCTCGGTATAAATGCCTTTCTTACACGTGAAAAAGTTGCTCAATTTACACATTGATTTACCACCCTAAAATTTTATTTTTGCTTTTGATTTCCGATTTACGTATAAATATGTGATTTTTTGTGATGATAGATATCTAGAATTGCATAATGTTTAGTTTTTTTTTAATATTAAAAATACTAAAATAGATAATGGCTGGCTGCGCTACATGGTGTCGCGATAAGGGACTGCTGCAGTTACAGAGGCATACGTTACGAAAATGTCTTTTATAATATTTTAAATATTTCAAATAAATTATAAACCGACTGAGAATTGACCACACGAGATTTATTCATGGATACCTAATGGAACAGACCGAACCTCCCATATGCCACTCTTGCAACTTTTCCATTACAGTCAAACACATCATCATCCACTGTCAAATCTTTACGGAGGCCAGAAAAGAATGCGAAATACCAGACAATCTCATAGCCATAGAACCCTATGCTGACGTACAAAAAATAATCACTTTTAAAAAAAAAAATGAAATGTACAACTTAAATTAACTTAATTTATATACCTAAACATCATTATAAAAACCCTTTATGTACATTACTAATCTAATTGTAAGCTAATAACCATGATGTCGATGCTGTAACAATAAATAAAAATATTTCAGAAAAAGTAAATACTTTAAACAAATTCTGGTTCCACCTACGTCTTAAGTGCATAAAAAAACATCATATTCGTACAGTTAAAACTTCGAAAATGTACTTAACGATAGTAATATAGTGTATATAATATACATGTATTAACTCTATAGTTAATATAGAAAAATGAAAGTTAAATAATTTAAAGTAAAAAGTAATTACATTTTTTTTATTTATAAAAGTTATAAGTTAAGTAGAGGAAAAAAATTTAACTTAGTTGTTAAAAGCCAATTACTTTTTTTTTAACTGAACAGGTTTGTATCTTTGCCGCAACACAATAACCAAATTTGAAAAAAGTACATTCATAAAATAAAAAATTGTTATACATATTAGATTAATAAATTAATTTACCTTACAGAAGATATTAATTATTTAGGTTAATTTTTGGTTGGGTAATATTTAATAGCTCAGACTCAATATGTTCTAAAAACTCGCATACATTCATTGTCTATAATTTGCTTGGTAAATGTTCACAAATTCAAATTACAATGTCATATTTCTATAATATTCCTATCACGCTGTATAGTTAGAAAAGAACAATGCTTAGGTTTGCCTTATATAGATAGTATATGCATGCATTTATTCTCTTTAAGAGTCATGTTATTAATAATAAATAATAATATATATTAATTTAATACAATATAATTATTTATCGTATCATAATAAATTAATTTAAAAAATGAATTATTAAAGAAGCTTTATATATAGAAACGATCCAAAGAGCATATTGTGTATCTATATATTTTTTCACATTTTTATCGCAGTAAAATAATAGTGATTCGATAATTAACAAATTAATTTATAATCACAATAACGCTTGTTATAACATGCTTGTTGATATGTTTATTTTAGTTAAGATAAAAACATTCTATGGATACTAAATAATACACCTACCTAAATTTAATATAATATACCAAGAATTGTTTTATATGACTAAACGTTATATAATTTTATCTTCCTATACATCTAATCAAAAATATAAGCTTTATAGCTTATAGAAAACTTTTACTTACTATTTTGATGAGTACCGCTTGTATAAAAAAATCGATGCATTAAAGAATATTAATTGTTCCACTTAAACACAAAAACCATTAGTTGGAATTATAAAAAAAACTTTTATACAAACTGATGTGGTTTTTTATAGCACGTTACCAAGTAGATGATAAAATGATCAAACTTTTACTCTAAATGACAATTTCTTTATATAAATAAATAATAATTTTTTTTTTCTATAATATACTGTTTAATAATTAATTGTTGTGCAGTATCACACCAATAAGTTGAAAAAAAATAAGCCAATACGCGTATTGATTCGGAATCTACATCTCTCTACAGAAACAGACACAGTTAAAGTCGAGCTAGTAATTATTCTTTTTGAAGTTCACTAATTTACTATAAAAAGTTAGAAAAATCTCTCTGCCACTAAATTTTGTAGATCTTAAACTCACTGAAAAATCTAAAGAAATTGATCAACTCTTGTCACTTTTACATACCAAAAAAAGAATCGTACAGCCTTAAAACGATGAACCCGTACCTAATATTAACTGCCGAAATTATGACCACGCTCAAAATTACTGTGAATACACTTCTCGCTATGTCCGATGTGGATACAATCATCATTAAACTGCCTGCCCACATGCTTGTAATGTTCCACTGAAGTGTGCTATCTAATCTATATAAATACATATATGCCCCAATACCAAAACTATATTATCCGAAAAAATGTCACCCCCCCCCCCCTGACTCATCAGGCATAAACAAATTAATGTCAAGTTTCTTAGATGAATAAGAGTTAAAATAGTAACTCGGTTTGATTTTTTGTTATACACCGCCTATGTTAGACGGGTTGTCATTTTTGCCAATAAATAAAGTTAACGGCGCGGGCGGAATGAAATTTAAGTTAGTACAGAAGCTACAGATACGTTCTTCAATTCCGCATACGTCGATGGTACTACAGAAAGTAAGGAAATGGTTTGAATATAAAATTTAAAAAAATAAACTGTTATTTCCATTAGAAATATGGAACGTTCATGAGGCTACGATAAACTGTCAACATCGTGTTAACAATGTTTGCGAGAATTGGAACAATCTTTTTAAGCACATCTTGTTGAACACACACACCCAACCGTCTGGAAGTTAATTTCTAAAATTCGTGAAAAGTTAGGAGTGGATAGAGCTAAAATAGTGGTACAAGAATTAGGTGAAGGGATTCGAGCACCAAAAAGATCAAAGTTTTTGGAACACCGGCTTAAGAAACTTGTGCTCAAGTGTATAACCGGTAATGAAAAATTGGTGGAAGAATTTTTAGTTGTCGGTAAACGAAATAAATATTAACAAATTATTAGTTTTAAATTATATTAGGTACATTCTTATATCATTCATTTTTTATATTAACAAATTATTTTTCAGTATTATTAATTTTAAATAATATTACATATTATTTTACTTTTCATTATTTATATTATTAATAAATCAAGACTTTTTATGAAAAAAAATTGAATCTGACTTTTATTCCGTGTGCTTTTTTCCTACTCCCAGACTGGACTTATATATAGCCTTCAGCTTTGGAGAAGTACTAAAAAATCCAACGTTAATAAAATGCAACCTTTCAAAATGTTACCCTCAATAAATTAAATTATCCCTTTTTTACATTTTTAATCATATTATATGAAAAGGATATATTAAGAGTAATGCTAGTACACGACAAAACTAAATTCATTTTTCCATAAAATATTTCACAATAAATTATCCCACCACACCTCTTTTTTAAAAAAAAAACATTGTCCTTTTGCATTCCGGGAAATCTTTAAAGTCACTTAAAGCGCCACTAGTTTCGTGATCTTCTTAATACCTAAAATAAAACAATATTAAAAGTAAAACACTAATCCACTAAAATAATAACTGTTCAAAATAGATAGTGTCCACCGATGGATGGCCTCTTCCATCATAAGTTTTTTTGTATATTTTTACCCATTTATGTGTTCTTTACACAATAGTGAATAGATTGTAAATATCATATTATAAAAGAAAAATTGTCATTATACGACACGTTTGATTATCGTAATGGAACTTGGTGTATTCACAAATAAATGTAGTTATAGACCAATGCATATTTAATTAATACCTTTAATACAATTATGTATTGGTTAATATTTTCTGGAGGGTACATCAATAACCTAACCTGATCTAATAATAATAATAATGCTATTTAGACTGATCGTATACTATATTATAGAGTAAATTCTGCAGTTGAATGCAATATTACGATAAAATAAATTATAAAAGAAATATAACACAAAAATAATATTATTAGTTTTGTAAAAAACTGTTAGGAATCCGTATATTAAAGACGTAATATATGTAATATGTTTATCGTATTTAAACTGTTTGTTTATCCACTAAATCAATACCTATGGTCAAAAGAATGTTTGCTAAGTTTTTTTTTTTAGAAATAATTAATTTTACATTTCGACAATTTATATTTTTAATACGAAATTATTGAAATCATATAATATGCAATATATCTTACATAATAATTATTATGGAACACGATGAAATTAATTGGTACGCAACGAATAAAATCATGTGCATTCATCAAAGTAAGAATAATATACTAAATATACTTCAATGGGTGTGTAATAATTTTATTAATTAATCGTACACATTTTAGTTTTTAATCAAATTGGATCGGTCCTAATGTCCTATATATGTATATTATATTGTTGTTCTGTGGAGCGAAAATTGTTGTACCGCAGTATTAATGCAAAATTCAGCAATTAAACTTGGGACATTATAAAAAAACACCTAGGTAACCTTGAATTGAATGTACATTATGTACTAGATGGAATAAGTTATATATAGGTATAGCGTTACAATAATTATAACGTACTGCACGTCATTTCTAATGATGTATAGTGTACACTTACCGTCGTCACTCAGTTTCATTCGACAATTTAAAATTTTGAAACATAAGAAGATTGTATAAAAGCATAATTTATTTTTATACAGTGATATGAAGTCAATATAATAATTGTACCTACGTGCTTCAATGGTATACCAAACTGCACCGCAAAGTTCAAATATAATTAAATGAATTACAAAAAATCATCGACGAATATTTATAAGCTAATGCAGAAAAAATCTGTTGAGTATGGTCAAAAACAGTCAATATAAATAAATTACTATGAAGGTTAAAGCGAAAAATGAAATTGCTTTCGATAGAAATCGGCAGTAGGTACGTGAAAAAAAACCAACGACCTCCACGTCAACTGTGGTGGCCAATTAAAAAATAAAAACGGTGATTAGCGCACTTTCATCTAGATACCCATGAATAACACTATAAAAAAAAAAAAAGCCCTACAATAGTAGAAATATTTAGACAACAATCATTTTCATTATGATATATTATAAGAATTTGATTAAAATTATTGAACGAACGGAACAGGTATCACAAGTTGAACCACGGAAGCAATAATAGTAATAATATCAATAATAAAATTTTTTATGGAATTTAATCTTGATCCATGCAGTTATATATTATTCTTGTGTACGCTGTAGTATTTATATTCTAATATTTTATATAATCGAGGAAATAAAATTATGTTACGAAGTGCCTATTTAAACGGGATATTTATAATGTCGTTCTCGGCTCATGAATTAAAAATGCGGTTTCTGGGATAAGCAAAAAATCCCGACGGGAATCTAGAATTTTGTGACAGAATCATATTAGATTTAAAAGTACCAAAATTACCAAAATTACATATTTCAATATAAAATATTCAAAAGGTCAACGAGTAAGAATATTTTTATTTTACATAATTCTTGAAGATTCTTTTTGGAGCATAAGTTTAAAAACCTCGGACACTTTAATATATTAATATAATTAACGAATTTAAAAACTTAGTACTATATTATATTATTGACTATTGTAATAAAAGTGTACCTATAGGTACATTTTGAAATGAAACATATTTACATGCCAGTATGATTATTATACATTTTTTTCTAAATGTAAAATTGTAAGTTAAAAATAACGACTTGAATAGATAAAGACTAAAGAAGACACAACATTAACATTTGTAATATTTATCTTTCTGGCATGTAACACAGAAAAAATATCTAAAACAATTAATCGTCTTAAATCTAAAACAATAGGTTCTAATATTTAATCACATTTTGTAGTAGTGACCTTAACGACTTTTTACAAAAATTATTTACGTTATATAGCCAAAGTAAAATTAAATTTTTATGATTTCTGATATCTAATAAACTAAAACTGTAACATCATGTTATACATCTATAAGCTCGTGGAATTTGTAGAAATCATATAAATCATAGGAAATTAATTTTATCTTCCATTATACTAGGTACTTACTTGTCGACAGCCATATACTAGAATTAAACGTGATACGGCAATTGAAACAAAAGGTTTTCCTAAAATTATATATATCTACTATAGGTAGGTATGTTGATCCTCGGAAATATTGCAAGTAATACAACTAGAATCAGTAGATAGTAACACTAATTTTAATGACAAAAACAAAAATTATATTTCCAAGAACCATTTACACACACAAAAACCGTAATGAAATTCAATGAATGTCATTTATGCTTATAGATTCAGAGCCGTCGCGACGGAGCTATTGATTTTACATTATGTGCTTTAACAATAACTGACAGTAAAAAAAAGCACAAAAATAGTTTCATGAAACATCACTATAATATATTGATTGGAAATTTGACATGGAAAAATGATACAATTTTCCAAATTATTTCAAAAATGAACAGAAAATGTAATATCTGTACCTGCATGAATAATAGATCATGCATTAATTATACAATCAGCATACAGCAAACGTATTTAATTAATACAACGAATGGATTGATTATATAAACCACTATTACTACAAAAGAAAAAAAAACGTGATACAAAACGTGATAAAAATTAATTTATATGTACAACGATAACCTTTAGGAAAAATAAAAAATGTCAGGCCAAAAATAAAATTAACCATTATTGATTCAGCCAAATTGAATATTATTTATCTAACAATTATAATTCAATTCAAGCAGTATACATAGTATACCTATAAAATGTTTGTGTTTTAAACAATAATAAATTAAATTGTATTAAATTACAATGATTTAGATAAAAATCATTGAAATAAATAGTTTCATTTAAATGTTAACACCTTTGATAAAATCATCTCAATTTAAAAATATATGGTTTGATATACATGTTTTATATATAATATGTCTTATATTAATAGGTATATAAAACGAGATAATATAATAGCCTTTATACAATCTATAAATATAATATATTATATATAACTTTAAGACATTAGACATTTAATTTAATAATTCATAAGTTTAAGAAAAAACTGTAGGTACAGTAAGATAAGATAACTTCAAATGAAAAATCATATCCGACAAACGTTTTAAATGCTAATAAATAATGACCTTGTAATATGGTATGAATCTTAGAAAGGTATTGCATAAAATAAAAATAGGCGATAGTTGGTAAGTAGGTACTCGGTATTATATGCATTTCGCGTTTAAAATTAAATAAATACCTAAAATAGTTTAACGATTAATTTTGTTTAGAATGCATTTTGTGCTATCAGAAAACTGGAAAGTAAAATTATAATTACCACACAATATGAAAACTTAAAATGCGAGTGTGCGTACATATTAAAATCTATTTTATAAAAAGTTCACAAATCAATTTTATATCTTTATCCTATGTGAATAATTTTCAGTCGCTTCGGAGTTAAGAAAAAATACTTAGGGAACACATTTCGACTTCGTAATGGTAAAAACATACTAAAATGAAATTGCAGTGGGAAAAAATATAATACGGGACAGACTAGCACAGCACTGTATCAAATTACATGTTTGACTCCAGGAAGCCTAATATATTCTAATTTTTCTGATGACTACAAATTATCACAACATGAGTCGATCACCTGGCCAACATTACAAAATTCTTGGTAAGGTTAATTTAAATTCCACAACAGTGGAAATATTAAATTTAAAAACATGAACCTCAACACGAGAATTGTCTATGCACCTACCAATATTTACAGTTAAACTCATCCAACTCAAGTCTTAAATGGAGTTATATTTTGAAGCGCTGGATGTATATACTTCAAATAAGTTCAGTCTGATGATCAATAACCCCTAGGGCCTGACGTTAACATATCGGATAAGCCACAGCTCACATATGATAACACATTAACATACTATTAATATAGTTACTACATAAACACATAGTGTTGGCATTTGATAACAATAATTATTGTGACAATTTAAAATCGATGCTTAACATAGTTAATTGGCCATTGTTATAGCATTTTTTTCCGATTCCTAACGATAACTGCAAGACTCACAAAATATTTGAATAATTATTATTAGTAAGAAGATTTTACACGAATTATAAAATATAAAATATAAAATTATTGGAAATTCATACAGTTAAATATTATATTGTTTAGTTTATTAAGAATCGTCCGACCTAAATATTCGTTAAACAAATTATATTAAATAACTATAATTTCATATTATACATTTTATATCCAATATTATATAATATAATATGGGATGTTGAATAATGATGCTAATTAGGTATGATATCTTAACCTCATTAAAATAATTTTTCAATACTAAAAAAAAAAAAATACAAGAATATGATTACTTACATAGCACACGTAATTTTTACATGGTAGTTATATAATATTATACTACCTAATATAAGTAATTCATAATATGAAGATCTTTTATATAGGTATAACATTATTCACACGCGTTGCAGAATAAAATTATAATAAACCCAACGTCCAAACATACTTTTCTTCAAGACTCGAATTTGCATTATTTAATTAATATTATATTAACATACGCTATAAATATTAATAATACAATATTTAATATTAATATTATAGGTATCAATACTATTAAACAAATTACTATTAAATAAGTACCTATTATACACATGTGGTTCAGTTATTTATATTTGCTGTCTTCTTGTGTGCCCGCAGTTCGAATATTGAATAATATTCAAACGTGAAAATGGCATACTAATTCTTAAACTAGATTTGAAATTCAGCAAAAGCTAATTATTGTATGAATATTTAAAAATAAGTGTGTTATTTTTCGTTTTGAATGTGTTCATTTGACTTTGAACGGTTTGGCTGTGTGTCAAAAACTCATTGGCAACACATCTATTGTACGACAAAGCGATACATTAGATACTATAGCGACGCTAATGAATAAAAATTCAAATCAAAATATCTAAAAACTTTTTTATTTTAACTATTTTCACGGAATTAAGTAACGCTTTTAATTCCTATAAATTTGTTTTATCAAATATGATATAATATGTTTCTGTAATTTGATCATTTTTATTCGTATATTCATAGACAGCTAGTCATAAAATGATATACAAAATTAAGAATAAATTTCATTTACCTACACTCGTACTCAGCAACGAAATATTTGTTATACGATTATCTAAATTATCACTAAACATTTTTTTTTACTGTTATCATTATACCGTGGTATCGAATAGAAATTAGAATACTTTTCGACTGCATAAAATACTAGCTGAACTAATGTTCAAAATTTTTAAGCAAGACATATTATTACATTTCATAGGTACTGTAGTCTGTTTTTAATCTATATTGTGTAACGTATAGGTACCAACCGGTTTTAATATGTTATATTTATCAGAACCCAAAAGTCACAACATATCGTATTATATATTCAAAGACAGGCATAAACCACAATGCATTAATTAGGTAAGACAATTTGAAACTTTTTAAACTTAACGAGTAAATTACCACTGTAACTAACTATATGCCTAAGCATTTTTCACCTAAGATAAGACGCTTGTTTTTAAGGGGTTCGATATAGGCAATTTTAGTGAAATTTTTAGAAAAGTTTAAAGTTTAAATTTTAAATTATCTTTAATAATTCAAATGTCAAAGTAATGTAGAAATGGACCAACGTAGAACCCCTTTGTTGGTTTTTGTGTTAAAGGGCCACTCAAACTAAATCAAGGTAAGAAATAAAATGAATACGTCATACAAAATAAAGAAGACAATGACTTTTTGTGTTATTTAAGTTCAAAAATCATAAAAAAAAATGGATTATTGATGTTGATCAATGCTCATGATGACATGATATTAATGAACCAAAAATGTTATGAGATAGAAAATATTGTCTTCTGTACCATGTGTTAATCCAGTAGGTATGACTAAAGCTTGAGTGGTTTTTCTTTTTCACAAGAAACAGTTTTTATAATAATTTATGGTTGAATAATTTAAAAAAAATCATGCAGCATTAAATAAAAATCATTTTTTACATATTATCCACAAGAATATAACCATAGTTAAAATAAAAAATACGTGTTTTGTTTTATCATCAGGCTGTATACAATGATTTTTAATAAAAATAAATATAAATTTATATACATATTTCTTTATTTAATAATTTAGTATGGGTACACAAACATGTTATTGACTAATTACTGCAGTGTGCATTAAGTAGGATGAATGTTTAACAAAATGGTTAATTATTTTTTTTAAATAATTAAAAGTTACACAATCATCACTATATACTCAGGTGCGGTAATTAAAAAAATCAACTGACATTTGTAACTGAGCTTAGTTAGTTACAAATGTACAATTATCTGTACCCATGGACTTAGATTAATTATGAGTTAACTATTACTAGTTCATATAACTTGACGTTGATGTTGACTCAATCAACTCAATTAAATGTTTGCATTATTTTGATTACCTACCATTTCCGTTCATTATTGTTTATCTTATGCACTGATTTGAATAAAAATTTAACAAATACATCACAATGACCTACTCAATGACAAGGTACACTAAAAGAAAACTATACCGCAGAGCAAAATCTGCAGTTTTTTTTATCAAATTTTATATAAGTATATCATATTTGGTTAAATAACACTGACGCCAGCAATTTTTTTTAACTATTCAGCATTTAAAAGTTGGGACGTAAAGAAGATATTATAATATAATATTGAGCATACTTCACTCAATTGGCCACTAAATCACGCGTTTTATACTTTTGCCTAGGATCAGATAAACATAATATCTTTATAATTTCATTAAATGTGTTAATAATGTAAATTTATATTATTATCAATATAAAACCCATGTTTATCCGCTATCATACGCTCATCTAAAATTTAAATAGGTACTTGCAATTAATTTACTAAGCATGTATCTCTAGTTCAAATTTTATTTTTGTACATCGAAATTCTCTGAAAAATATTCAGCTTCAGAATATTAAATAAAAATTTATACAAATGTAATAAAATGTCAGAATTATAATTTTTTTCAAAATACATGAGTACCTTACATAAAATATACTATTCTGTATAATATAATATATTTATGTTATTATTAAATAATTATTCCAAAATAAATATAAGAATGCAATTAGACGATTGCACCCAATTATTAAATAAAAGTATAATTGCATAAAATATAAAATACAATTTAACGTATCGCCTACCTTTGTAACATAATACAGTACTTTTTATATCATATAATGTGTTGTATTAGTTATATTATGACGCAATATTACGATAAATTAAAATGAAAAAAATACCCAATTTTTATTAACTATTTTTAGCCCCCTCCCTCCCCCACCCTTATTTAACAATTCCGGGTACGCCTCTATATATTCTACAGGACGCCAGTATGTACACCACACGACAGCGTAAGATTTATATGTGAAGTGTTCATTCATTCGTCAGCAGCATCACTTCACCTGTCCTGTTTTTATTTTAGCTCTGATATTGCAGATTCATTCGATTAACCTTGATGAATTTAACGACAATTACCACTTAGTTTTATTGAGCTAAAAATAAACATCATCCAGTTAAAATAGGGATATAAAAGGGTCTTGTATGAAGGAAAGGTCATTTTCCTCCTACACACAATATAGAAAACAGTTTACGTGTCATAAATAATTTGTTTATAGGAAGCTTGCCCGCGGTACTTAATTTTAATAAAAATACATCAACGCAATATACACAGTATATACGTATGTGTTACAATAATTCAACATTTCAAATCTTAATTGAGTGAAAAATATGTTTTAATATTTAATCTATTAATAACATACGCAGCATTGTAACTACTATACAAGTCTACAAACCGTTTATAAGCGTGTTATAAACCGTATCCTCATTTCGATACACCAACGTGACTGTGTAGAATTAGGTACTAAATAAAATACAATATTACAGTATATGGAGCTCGTCAGTTATTGCATTTGCAAATTTTTTTGTACCCTTTTTGGAATTTATCGCTGAGTAGAGTAAAAATCTATTATTATCTATTATTTTTTTTATGGAAAAACGAGTTGAATTATAGTTCATGGTGTATATTTGTGTAGATGCTGTGATATTTTATTGTAAGTACCGCATATATACATATTTTCTAATTTTTACGAATTTGTATATTTCATAATTATTGACACACAATTTTATAAAATAAAAAAAACTATAGGATCCTATAGTTTTTTTTATTTAATATTCGAATATTTAGAAATTTGTATTAAGTAAATATTCTGTTCTATAAATATTACTGAATCAAACCAAATAAAAATTTTAAAATTATTAGTGATGCAATTATGATTAATATATATATGGCAAATATTGGTTTTTCAATAATGTGTTTTGATGTGTCTCACGTCACTATTAGAAGTAAAAAGGTTGACAAGTGGGTAGCGCTCTGCTGTTCAGTAGTTGTCAACCATGCCGTTGTAATAGATATGTTATATTTGAATTCAATGATGAATAATTGTATACGAAAAACGATTCTGAAAGGAGACGTTGTGTCATACCACTCATACTTGTATAAATAAACAAAAATAATAGTTTCAAAAAAAATTTAGAAAAATCGAAAATATCTCATTGTTATCTGCAATAGCGTAACTTTTCGGTGAACCTTTTTTTTTATAGAGTTAGTAAAACTTGTTGGGAACCTTCTATACAAACTTCTAATCTTAGCTATGAAATGAAAGTTTTTTTATGAATTTTTAACTGAAAATAACATACAACATTTGTAAAATGTTCTCATGACTATATTCATGCATGAATAGCTCAAAAAGAATGAAAATTGTTTGAAAATTTTACCGTGTATGGAAAATGGAATTTTAGCATTTGGTGAAAATTTCAACTATACTACTTTAGAACTATTCATTTTTGAATTAAAACAAAGTATCAAAAATGTATAGTTAAAAATTCGTTAGTTTACCAATGAAATTCCAAAATCGTAAACATTTTAAATTCAAATGCTCGTAAAATATTATTTTTACTTTCCGGTAAACATTTTTTTTTGTTTAAGGTAGAAACATTTGTTAGGAGTCTTCTATTAAAATGTCTAATATTATTTATAAAAGGAAAAACATTTATGAATTTTGAACTGAAAAATTATTTGAAAATTTTCTAAATTTTGATGATTTTTGTCAAAATTTGAACTTTAAATGCTTATAAAAAATAATTGTGAAAATATATCTTTAATATTTTTGAACTTATATTAATATTTATAAGGAACCTAGCATTAAGTTTTCAAACTTTTTTACTAGGTGAATGAATTTTAAGAATAATTTAAAAAATTTGAAGTTTTTCAAGGCTATATATAACTAGCTCAAAAAGAGTTTAAATATTTCGAAAGTGTTACCATTTATGGAAATAGTATAAATATTTGGTGAAAATTTCAAAGGTATACGGTTATTAATTTTTGATTTAAACCAAAAAATAAAAACGATTTGTTTAAAAATTGGTTTTGCGTACAAAATACCACTCTTTTTCTCTTTTTTTGTTTTTCTCGATTTCTTCTATCACTACTTGGAATTTTCAATTTTGACCTCCTAAAAGTACCAACTAGATTCACTTTTCTATCAGAAAAGATTCTGATCTCGAAAATCGATGTATTATTACTACCCTAAATGTTGCTGACAAATAGAAAAAAAACACATATCATTGTAAAATCAATACATTCTTTTGCTCCACTCACTGCTCAGAACCTAAAAGTAAAAATCATAGTCACACGCATTTCTTTGACAAGAGTTAAATTACTTATTATTAAAATAGTAGCCGGTAAGTTAAACTAATATTATAACATTACAAAAAATAACTAAAATAGTAAAATCATTAATCTTGGTTATTTAGTATGTCATTTCGTCCAAATTTAAACTTAATTTAACTATAAAAAACTGTATTTATTTATATTTTTCGATTTTTTTGTTACAGAATTAACTACTTACGAGGAACCTTGTTGTAAATTTTCAATCTTTAGCTATATAAGTTGAACATTTTATAAATATTTAACTACTTAATAATTTGTAAATTTCGTCAATATTCGAACATATGTTGTTGAAATATGAACTTCAAACGCTCATAAAACTCTTGACGAAATTTTTCTTTTGATAAAGATAGACTTATTAGGAAACTTGTATTAAATTTTCAAATCTTATTTTTTATATATTTCTAATTCAAAATAATTTGCACATTTTCATGATCTTTACGTATTTTGTCAACATTTAAACTTTAAATGCTTCTAAAAAAAATTATGACTGGATTTTAATATTTTTCAAATGTCATTGTCACAATATTTTAGGAGCCTCGTATTAATTATTTTCAAGCTTTTTTAAACAACAAATAAATTTTATTGACATTCATAAAAAAAAACTAAATAAATAGGTAACTGAAAATGTCACCGATAAAATTTTACAAGTTTGGAAATTCAAACAAAAAGTAACAATCAATCCATTAATAATTTTTTTGTAATTTAACCAATATAAAACATAGGGACATGACATTTTTTGTCATAACTTTAATTTTAATTACCTAAAGGTACCTACACAATGGAATTTTAATATTCATGAGTTCGGCGATTTTCACCGTTCAACGTTAGGTAAATACAACTTCTATAATATTAAATGACAATGAGTAGCGACTAACAACTTATTTTAGATTACAACTTTATAAGGTAATAAATTACAATAATATATGATAAAATATTATAATATATAATTTTTGTATGATAAATAATAATATATAATGCGATATTTTAGGCAAAAATGAGTTCAACTTCAATCTACCGTAATACTAATATAATTATAAATAACTCATAAAAGTATAAATAAATTATAAAATATTCTTGAAAAAAAGAGAAACTTTATAACGAATAAAACTGTCCATTTTGTCGTCATTATTTGACATTACACCATAAAATAATTTTACCGTAAAAAATATATACCTACATTTTAAATGTACACAAAATTCGTATAGCTGGGGTAAAATTGTTTAATAATAAATCAATGAATCTTGTAATCATACGTTTATTTCACACTAAATCAAAACTGTACTAATAAGTAATAACTAATAAAAATGTACCTACTGACTGATTTTGTATAGATAAAAATTATAATTTGGTATCGGCAGACTATACGAAGAACAGACTTGGCAGCACAACCATAACTAACAGTGTTAGATACATACGAAATATTATATCCAATCAATAATTTTGACATTGTTGAAGCAATCTCCAATATTGTTGGACTGTATTTTCGTCATCGTTTTTTAGTCATTACAGTCACCTACTCAATAACGAGTTAAGTACACTAGAAAATAGAAATCTAGTAAACAGTAAATATAGTCTTCTTCTATGTTTTTTCTTCTTTCAAATTATTAAAAATATATTATGCATTTCAATAGACTAGTATAATATGTTTAAGAATAGATACGTATACTTTTTTTTTTCCAATAAAATAATTTGCCTGAGATGCTGAGACGTGTGTTGCTCCGTCTTACAAACGTACAAGTGTAGGTACAACATGGCAAATTTGTGTAAAAAAGTTCAAATGTTGTGTTATATAAAGTGAACAACTTTGTTATTATTAAAATTAATAATATTTTTAATACAATAAATTCATTTTTTACGGCATTTTTGTGCCATGCATTTTAATTCTTTTTTAGATCATTAAGTTCTGAGGCATAAATTAATACGGTCGAAACAAAACACCGAGCAGATATAAAATAATAAATATTACATCATTATTAACACAGTCTTGATCTCAATAATGTAGAATACATAAATAGATTTTGATTTTTGAAATAGATGATGACCATTTCTGATTAATTTAATAATAGGTTATAAGTTATAACTATTATAGTTCAACCAGTATCGATAACAGCAGACGGACAATATTCATCGATATATACATAATCATAATATTACAACAAAAAATGTTTACACTTCATTGTCTCCACTCTCCACTGGTGGCTGATAAAAACTTAAACGTTTGCAAATTGCAATACAGTATACACTATTACATTCTCTTATAATTAAAATACAACATATTGTTATCATCTGTTTTTATTACCTATGTAATATAATTGCCGTAGCTCATTAGTCGTAATTGTCGATGGAAACGTAATAAAATATATTATTAAATATAATATACTCACAACGCACTCTTCAGATTGGAATAAACGTGATGAACCATAGTTGAAGAGTTTGGAAAGTATTGGTTGAAGACTTCCGATGTTGGTAGGTAGGTAGGTGCCTCCGATTACTGTAATATACAGTCGGAAGATGTTTAATAAACACTGGCAGTTACCTAGCTGCTACCAATCGATCGGTTTCACTAATAAAAAACCTGGAAGATAATATCGGTGTAAAAAAAGTGACACATGAGATTATAGATTTTTTTACAAAATGTAGGTGCATGTTATAAATAGGCGCGCTCAAGGCCGTAACTGAAAAAAAAATTCGGGGGGTGGGGGTCCGTACCCGTGGACCCCCACCCAGTTACGGCCATGACGTGCTCACGAGGAATAGACGGGGGTTCAAATTTTTTAATCCCCTCCCCCCGGTGGAATTTTTTACATTACTTATTATAATAATAAATGTGGTAATAATATTTTATGTTGAATATTATTATTGAAAATATGATATTTCAATCCTAACGATTGCCGTGTGGTACGAAAATCGGACCGCCTATAAAATAAAATGACCACATAGAAATTATGACCACAAAATAAAAATAATATCCTTTGTTCTTTGATAATCTTATAGATCGTATATAATATATAAATTATTATCATTAATACTACATATTATGTTCATTGCGTAAATAAATATTACAAATATTGCTTTATTGCTCTGAACATTTTGATGCATGAAAATTCAAATTCAAACGAGTAGTTAATTAGTTATATTGATTATAATTTATAACTTTATAAGTAGTTATTCGAAGTTTTGATGAGCGAAGTAGGGTGACATTAATTTGTATATTATATTAATATTAAAAAACAGGTATTGGTAATAATAACTAGACGTACCTTATTAACTAATCGTTAGAAATTTGATTTCTTCTCTACACAGTTATACCTATAACCAGGGACTGGAACCTATCACCGAAATCCTTATTTAAATTAATTTAAAAACCGTAACCGATACTTTTATTTTACAATTTTTTTTTTGCATAAGTAGAAAACCAAAAAAGGTAACACATTTTTTATTTTTTAAGAACTAAAAAAAAAACCGAAATCTAAACTTCAGTTTTTTTGGAAACCGAACAGGAACCGGAACCGTAAAACCGTTCCAGTCCTTGCCTGCAACAAAGTTTTCAGAAAAATATTCTGTTTCAGATCACGTAATTACAAAATATGTACGCCATTATTCAAAAAAGTAAAACTTTTTTCACTAAAAATACTAATGATAAAAATATTAAAAGCGTTTATTTTTTACACAAGTGTGACGATAAAATATTAATTCTAAAAATGATAAATCGCATTATTATACTGATGCTACTGTGTACATAATTATTATTAATAATATAAAAATAAATTTATTTACTGTCTAAAAATAATATTATGAGATAAGAAATAAAATAAGACCGAGGAAGCCGTTTTGCTGATAAGTTGAGTGTTGCTAGTCATTGAGTAGCAGCCAGCAGGTCACTGTAATGAATGTGTTAAATTTGAATTCAAAGATAAATCAATGCATATATTGTGAAAAGCAATTATTCTGAGCGCAGGTGGTATAGTTCTTGGGATATTTTATTACCTATATTGTATATATATATATATATATATTATATATAGTTATACATAGTAATTTATTTTTTTATTAATTAAACTCTTTTTTTGCCAAAAACAAATTTTATATACTATAAAGTAATTTTTACAATACCTATTATTTCAAAAATAATATTACTAAGCTTTCAGTGCCGTACAGTGGGTGTCGTACACTCAACATGCCTTTGGCATTGTTTTTTCTTTATTCATTGGGTATTTAAATTATTATAATAACTAATATTAAGGGGACTCCAAACGGACAATAATTTCAACCAAAATGTATCAATCTTTTTTCAATCATGCCGATGGACCTGATAACGCGATAAGACTTCTGAAAATTGATTTTAATTTGTTAAATGTTTATTTGAGATTGAACAGGCCACTTTTTGAAAATGTTGTTCTTAAACTCTTATAAATTTTGTTCAAATATTTAAAATGTACGAAATTTTAAATGCTGATAATTCGAAAATTAAATTAATTATCTTAAAATGTGGCCTGATCGATCTCAAGTAGACATATTAACGAATTCAAATCAGTTTTCAGAAGTCTTGTCGCGTTATCAGGTCTATTGGCAAGATTGATTAAAAAAGTATATAAAAATGAGCATATTAAATTGTTTACTGTTCACGGGCCATGGTGGTGACTGTCTGACTTGTAAGTACGCGTGCAGGAGCGCTACGCTATTTTATTACACACTTGCACACACACTTTAATGATTAATGATCACTTACTATGCACACATTTACAAGACCCACATGCATATAGGTACAATTTGAAAATTGCCTGGTTTGAACTCCTTAAAATCTGTCCGTTTGCAATCCTCTTAACATCATAATAATATTATCAAGTTTAATTATTATCATGCCAGTAGACTTGCCACAAAGATTGGTGGGTGTTCTATAGTTCTTATTAGTTTCTATAATTTGAACCAGTTACGTAGCTAGGAGGGTTTGGGTGTTACAACCCCCCCCCCCCACCCACCCATTCCATAATCCTGGCTACGCCACTGATTGGAACTTAAAAACACTGAGCTAATTTGTTATAATACTCTTAATCATGATTGTTGCACTTATTATTAAGATTTCCATTTTTTGACCATATATTGAAAGATTTAATACCTAATCAAATTCGGACATTTTAACTTTATTTTTTTTTTCATTGAACAGTTATTTTATTTAAGTACAATATGTATTTACATAGTATAATGAGGAAATTGAAAGGGGATTAATGGCGTGAAAGGGAAGAAGCCCGTTAACGACACCCCGTAGTACCTACCTAATATTTACAAAATAAGAATTATAACTATTATATTAACATTAATAAAACGGGTAATGTGTGTGTCACTATGCTGTACAGTAGGCTACAGTTGGTCACTGTAATGGATGGTGTTAAATTTGAATTCAATGATATAATCTTTGTATACGAAAAGCGATTTAGAGCTGTGACGGTTCGTCAAGGATATTTTATATTAAATTTATATTACGGTAGTCGGTGAGTTGAATTAATATTATTTATATATAATAAATTTTAGAAGGTTCAAGCACCCTCAAATAATATTTTTAAATATAACTCAAAACAAAATCAAACTATAAAAATAAAACTATGGTTAAAGTATGAACTACTTACGTGGAACCATATTTAAAATTTTTCTATTTTGAACATTTGAACATTTTATACATTTTTAACTGCAGAATAATTTGTATATTTTCGAAATTTGAAAAATGCTTATAAAAAAATATTGCCTATATATTTTTAATATTTTTCAATTGCTATTTTAACAATATACTAAGAGCCTTGTATTAATTTTTCAAACTTTTTGACCCGAAATTAATACATTTATCGCTCCGCTCAGAATCTAAAATAATTCAATTACTCATACTATGATATAATAAATGACAATTTACAATAGGTATTCTATAAAACTTAATTTATTTCTACGAGTATTAAAAGACTGATATAAATAATTAAAATCAAATGTATTACCAACAATCATTAAAATATTGGCCGCACCGTTCATAATGTAGTTTTTGCTGGAAAACATTTGGTAAAAAATTTTGGGTCTCTTGTTCATTGAGGGAATTTATTTTGAAGCATATAAGAGAAAGTATTTCTGGACAATCGATAACACCTATAATATTAAATTATGTAAGGATCGAGAGAGTAAAAACGAACGTTTGTCATAAAATGGATATAAATTAAGTGGATACCTACATTTTGGTATGATCCATGAATGGGTCTGAGAATGTTAAATGAGATAAAACGCAAATAATTATTTTGTACTGACTCGATGGCTTCGTCTTGCTTAGACGTACTATTAATCCAAATCGAAGGGCATTATTCAAGATTGGAGCAAACGAGAGAGCAGCTGTAGAGTGTTTTAAAATTGTCTTCCTAGTTACTTTCTAAATTACCTATACAGTAGAACATTTGATGATGTTAAACCGGCTTATGATTTTTATAAATATAATTTAAATTAAATTGCATATACGAGTACATACAAATTCAAAGGAGAATTTAAGTTATAATAAATTAAATATAGATGACGATAAAAACAGTACACTCAACATATTAATAACACATGTTCCTCTGGAGATATATTTTTATAATGTATTAATGTTAAAACATTATTGAAAGTATACCTACTAAATTTACCTGCGAAAATAGCTTCAGCTGAAGAAACATGTCTAGTCTGAAACGTATATCAAAATGTATTTGAGAAATTATATTATTGAAAATCAATTAAATGATTTGGCACTATTTAATATTATATTTCTGGGGACATTGATTATTTAAAAAAAGTAAAAAGAAATGCATTTAGATTATATAATTATAATTTATTATTATTATCATCCTCGTTACTTATTCAATTTAATTCTATAATTTTTGGTACTAGATAAGTTATATCAACAGAAAATAAATGCGCAAGAAAATACTAGGTAATATTAATATTTGATAAAAAGTTCAAGTCTGGTATTTTGGATTACAATTTACAACAAAAAAAGTAAATCGATTTTGTCAAAAGTGGTTTTGCATACAAATATGGGCTTACCCTTATTTTTAGAAAAATACCGAGAATTTGTACTTTTACCTACACAAGTAGTAAGCACCAACTATCTAAGTACCAGACACCACTCTAAAAGTTTAAGTTTAGAACATTTAAATTTTTAATGCACTCCAATATGTATACATCACATAAAAAACACACATCTTTTTAAGCAGTAAGCTAATACATCCATCGTTCCACACAGAATATATAATAATATACAAATTTATTTTTCAAAACTAGTGTATTGTAATATTAGGTATAACACATCTAAGAAAAATATTTTCAAAAACGTGAAAAATTGTATTAATTAATAATTTCACATCAATTAAGAAATTGATACTTAAGATTTTAGACAATGCTTTAGAATTGTAAAATTGAAAATTCACAGTAATTTTAGTAGTTTGGGAATAAGTCAGGAAAACCAAAATACAAAAAAAAGTGGTAATTTTTACGGAAAACCAATTTTTGAAAAGATCAATTTAATTTTTATGGTGTATTTGAAAAATTATAATCGTATAGATACTTAAAATTTCACTAAATATTTATATTATAATTTTCTATACATGGAAATCTTAAATTTTTTCTGAGCTTTTTATAGTCATGAAAAATTTATCGAATTTTGTAAATTTATTTTGTCCTCCGAGCCTCCCTGCCTATGAGTTTCATTAATGGAAGTTCAAAAATGTTAAATATATATAGTCACGATTATAGTTAGTATATTATTATAGTATTTATAATTAAGTCAGTAATTCATTTAAATTGTTCTTTCCATATTTAACATTTAAAATTTTAATAGAAGATTCCACATAAGTTTTTCTACCTCTAAAAAAAAGTATATCTACTGGAACGGGACATTAATTTTTTATGAGCGTTTGAATTTAAAAATTTTACGATATTGGATTTCATTGGTATAATAATGAATGTTCCATCTATTGATGTTTGATAAAGAAAAAAACCGATAACATAAAACGTACTACAACTTAAATCCATAAAAGAAACGTAAAAATTATCTACGATGCCATATATTATACATGTTATCCAACTTTATTACAAATATTAAACATGTCGAACGACGAACTAGGTAAAAATTATATTAAACTGTCTTCATTGGTGTGTGTTTTACGGTAGGTAACGAGATGATACTATTGGAACAGGTTCTATATACAACACGTACCTACAAAGTATAGCCGGGGAGATAGATTTCGACCAAAAACGTACCCTTCCCTTTTCGGCGAAAACAAATTTTTAATAATAATAATTAATATAATACACTTTAGGTCTTTATGTTATACTTATAGAAAATTATTAAATATAAATATGTAATATTAATATGTGAATAATATATTAAACAATTAAATAATATGCAATTTTTGTAAAATGATTGCAAATATAATTTCAAAACATGAGTAGGTATGGAGATACTTGACATATCATCACGTGTTTAATTAGAAATACGGTTTTAATTAATTAAATTGCATTGTTAGGTATAGTAGCCACATAGGTAGTTTTCATTAATATATTGTTAGAAATATTATTTTTTCTTGTCGAAGAATTCTTATTGTAAATAATTAAAAAATACAGAATACTCAAAGGTAATACAAATTAAAAATAAATATTTTAGTATTTCTATATTTTTACCCATATAATACATACGCGCTGAATAAGTTGGTCTGCCAGCCCCTATTTTCAATCAAGAATAGTATTCAAACGTCAGCTATACTTGGTCGCCACAAACAATTTTGCATATATTTAACACTATTAACCGGGTACTGGGTACCACAAGTAAAAAGAGATGTGGGGCTAATAGGTGTCATAACTCATAATCGTACAGAGGCGCTACACTTCAAATATGGATTATCTACTTTACATGCGTGGCTTAAGTTTTTAGAATGTGTACTACATATTTCATATAAATTAGAATCAGCCGCTACAACTAAAAGGATCATTGCGGAGCAAAAAAAATGGTATTGCAGAAAAATAAAAGTTTGTACGGCTTTGGAATGAATTAGGTTTGAAGGTAGATAAAGTTGTTCAAGAAAGAGGTACATCTAATACTGGAAATGTTGTTCGTAGGTTTTTAAAATACGAAAAAGGTGTCTGAGATAACCGGAGTTGATGTAAATTTATTAAATAAATTTAAAATAACAGAAAATCTATGTCTAGTGGTTCAGAAATAAACTACGAACTATTTGACTAGTAGGTACGCAAAAGAAACTGCTGAACTTTATGTACAACTGTAAGAATGGTATCGTATGCCCCCAAGTACACAATACTAATGCACGGTTCATTAGTAATACAGTATGCCCTTGTTCCAATTGGCCAGTTATCGGAGAAAACCCAAGAGGCACGAAACAAGGACTATAATATTCGAGACAGAATTCACGCGTATAATTCACTAATACAGACCTTTTAAATTATCTCTAAGACACTGAATCTAAAAAACCTCCGACTACATTACCGCCAGAAGTTACATTTTTATTGAACATTGAAAAAACCGGTAGGTAATGGATCCGATTCTATATCCGAGTCTAGTGCTATCAAAAGTGCATATTTAAGTGATTCGATTGATTTTTTTTTTAATTTGTGTGTATTTTAATAATATTATATGATATTTTGATTATATATAATTTTTTGGGCAGCTAGAACTCAAAGTCGATTTTTTTTAAATTTGTTTCTACTTTAATATATATGCCCTTTATTCAATATATTAATGTTGCTATTTTTTTTATTATATACATTTTGGTCAGCTATAACTCGTATTCCTCCAACTGTGTGCCATTCAAAATCACCCTTACGATCACTTAATAAAAATGATTTAATTATGTTTAAGAAGGTAGTGTAAAACTGTAAACCAAGAACACTCTATGTAGGTAAGCCATATTATTATACACTCACACCAAAAAAAAATACCGAGCCATCTTGCTTCATATTTTGTGGTAAACTATAAACTTCGAGAGTTTAAAACATGAAATTACTTAGATATCATAAATTCACAACAACGGCGTTTGACTACCTTTTTATATAAGATTGTATAATTTATGTTGGTTTTGGTATATATTCTACGAACTCATTTTATTATACTAAATTATACTATGTTGAGTGTTAAAATCTATATTGTACGTGCCATTTTTAATGAAGGGTATTAACTTTTAAAATCCTAGACAATATTAAAATTTTCACGATTCGTGCACAGATTCATCATTGGATATAGATACGCTATTCTATGAATTTGTTTCGATTCGCAAGTTGGCCACTGCTACGCTTTATATAATATGATTAAATGATGTAACCAAATATTACGACATCGTAAGTCGAAACAATTACAGGAAAAAATACTTGAATTGTTTTTCGTCTGTAAAATTGTGTGTGCTTACTTAACTATTTTATAAACTTAAGGTTCTGAAGGCTAAAGTCTTGAATATATACTGCATCAATAGTGGTGTCATCTCTCGTTTTAGAACTGGATTGTTTATAATATTATGTAAATTGAATGTGTCTATAAGGAAAGTTTTAAATGTCTCCGATTTCTTATTATTAAAATTGATTTTAAAGTCACCAAATTTTTATAACTTATAACTTATAAACTGTAATAACTATAAATGCATAATATCCGTAATGTAGTACTGTAGTGATATATTATCAGTAATTATATTATTAATTTACGCAAGATATTTATAACCAATCTATCGCGGACCGTCACTCCAACTTACCGCTTCCCCTTTTTTTTATGTTCCATCGTACCGATCGATCTAATAGTGCGATAATATTTCAGAAAACTGATCTGAATTCGTTATAATGTCTATTTGAGATCGGTCGTCCACATTTTAAGATTTCTGATTTATATTCCTAATAAATCCCGAATAATCAACGTTTGAAAACACCAAAATTTCAAGATATTCAAGCTAAATATATAGATGTTGGGGAGGTGAAATTGGGAAAAGTGGACTGACTAATTTCAAGTAGACATTATAACGAATTCAAATCAATTTTAAAAAGTATTACCGCATTACTAGATCGATTAGTATGATAGAATAAAAATTGGATGTTTTGGCTAAAATAACTGTTTAATATATTATAAATTATAGTATTTCGTCAGGAACGTTTTTCCCGGCCAGCCGACATCGTTTCAATAATTAACTGTGAAGGTTATAATAAAATTGTTCTAGTAACTGAAATAGGTAAACTTGGATTTTCCTGAACTTAAAAATTGAATTACAGCTAGTCATGATTTATAAAACCAATACTGTGTTATTATTTTAAAAGTAAAATTATGTAGGTATATTATTTTCCGTTAAGTGTTAATTTACCGCGTTAGGTAGATAGAGAAAAATCCATATTATAGCTATGCTTATTGCTTTTATATTATAAATACAGTTTATATGAGTCGATCCATAAGGTAATACTTACGTCAAAATAAAAAAAGAGACATTGTTTTACGGACGCCGTTTTGTAAGTAGTTATCAATCTATTGGCGGAAATAATCCAAAAATATTGTAGAGGAAACTGATTCGTGAGGGGCTTTACGCCTCATACTCCCTATAAACTGTACCAGCACCAACTCCTTAAATTTGCCTTAGATAAAATCCAACTTATTTTGAATTTAAATCATTTTTATCATCTTACAAAACAATTTATATATAATTATGAATAGGGACTTAGGGAATTATTTAATTGATATAACATTGGGTAGGTACTGTATATTTGTAGGTACACTACAAATGTACCAACGCTGGTTATCAGCGTATATTAAGATGACGCAATACCCATCGTGCTGCTGTCATAAACATGCGCAAAGGGATGGTAGGGAAATTAGGTGTTTCCTAATAATCGTAAAGTAATAACAGCTAATACTTGAAATTGTTAATAAATGATCATTTCATTATTTTATATAGGTACCCACAAGATACAATAATTTTCAAAATATTTTGATTCTTTTGAGTCAGACAATTTTTAAATTCTCGATTTTTTTTTCTATAAAACATTTCAATTAAATTTTTTGCAATTGGTCAAAAATCTTGAAAATGTAATACAGTGGGGGTTACTATTGCAATAACCTTGTACCTATATTTAAACCATGGGTAATAATATATATTTATATATTACACATATTATATAGTTTAGCAAGATAAATACGGCGAAAATCCTGTGTTTACTTGATTGTTGCCTATATTATGTTTCGTATTTTGGTTACCAAATGGTAAGAGCATAAAGATACGGTTTTCATGCAGCGTCGACGTCAACCACCCGTCCATGGTGTACCGCAGTGTTTTGGTATTTCTCAGCCTGGGGTTAGCCAGCAAATTATTTAGGATTACCAACATATGTATGTTTTAATTTAATCTCAATAGTCAATAATAAGTAAATATACTATATTTAAATTCAACAACTTTAAGAATATTAGTTCAACAAATTTTGTCAAGCCAATCATTTCAGGTCATCAGCAAGAACAAAGCCATTAAGAATGATTATTAATATTTAAAGATTTGTTATACATTTATTTATGCTTAAACAAATAAACGGAATTTAACAGTTAAAAACTGCAATAACTGCACTTTTATGTGTCTCAGAGCATATATTATATTAAAAATGATTCATTTTTATGGTTAAATATACATACCTATACATATATTTAGTATTAATTTGGGGGGTCGCCACACTAAAAAGGTTTAGAAACACTGGTCAACCCTATTATCCTAACAAACATAACTACCTATATACCTAGGACTTAGTTAACGTACAGTACTAGTCATATATAGCTACTTAATAGGTATTATAGTATTATAGTATTATAATAACGCCCATGGCTGTCACGCGTTTTCCTTAAAACAAATTGCTTGACATTTATTCTTAAATAAAAATGTCTAATAGGCAGGGGTGGATAGGTAATATTTATGTTACAGGGAAATATTTAAAGGGGCCCCCAACTGAAAAAAAATTTGGTCGCTTCGCTCGCATTAGATATTCAATCTAACATCTTTACCCATGAATAAAATGTTTAGTGTGAAAACGTATTTTTAGTTAAACAAAATTACAACTTTATTGGGAAAACGGCATATGAGGAAAATGCTTTTTTTCGGTTGTAAGGGATTTTTGAAAAATTTCGCGTAAGGTCGTATAATTTTGTAAAAATTCCGTACTAAATGTCGGCCAAAAAAAATTTACAAAAACACAATATTGGGAGGGGGGATTAGGGAAACATATAAGGATATTTCGATCTTCGATTAACGATAAAAATTCGATAAAAATTTAAAATACTATGTTAAAGATCCGTAAGCCAATTCTTGACTTATCGTTTTATTATTATATTGTTAAAAATAACAGTAAGTAATAATAATTTATATAAAAAAAATGAATAGTTTTAAATTTAAACTATTCCTATTTGGTGAATATTTTATTTTGCAAAAAACCAATGTGTAGACCCGAGTGGGCCCCTCAACATAAACATAGACGGGGGCCCACAGGGAAAATCTCTTTTTCCCTATGGGCCTATCCACCCCTGCTAATAGGTACCTATTAGACAGCGAACGACTTCCATTTTGAAAATATTAGTTTGGGAATACGATACAGCCACAGGTACCTATTTAGTTTTTATTTGATTTACAATGGCATAATTTAGTTATACCTACCTACATCCTACATACGTACCTAATTTCTATAAAATACACAACATTGAGTTGTGACTATTTATGAGCACACAGGGGAAATATATAAGATTTTAATGTTTGTAGATAGGCGTACTTAGAAGTTACAATATTACGAGTTGAATTTTTGTGGACCCATCTATGTACATCTAGGTACAAAGTGATTGACTACTTCCCAGAGAAAAACACAGAATCCAAAAATTATAGCCCCCCCCCCCCCCCCAGACATAATTTTATAAATATAAATATTATGTATTAAATAACAAATAAACAAAATCTAAACTTATTTTCACACTGTCATTTTCTATATTAAATAATCAATAATGTATTTATCACATTGATTACCTATATCTACTATTATGAAAACATTTTTAAAGACTTAAAGTATAATATTTTATTATAATAATTGTATTTGTGTTGAAAAAACTTTTGGGGCCCACCCCAGATCTGGACCTGTGCCTGCGAACATAATATATTATAATATGACTTTTTTTTTTCTACATCTTGGCTCTTCAATTTTTATTAATATATTTGGTAGCTCGCGAGTCTCTTCTCGCTGGCCACCCCTGTAGGTACTATAGTGTACTTCAACTTTTACGTTACCTACACAATTACTTTTGAAATTTGCGGCAATAGGCTAATCATGGGCTTTATTAAAATGAGCAGCTGATTGTAGGTTCCTATATATAATTAAAAAATATAACACTAATATTAGTAAAATAAAATGCATTCATACAACTCAATTAAAAAGTACAATAATATGCACTCCGGCACTCGTCATAATGGTGTAGTTAAATTTGAGGAATATAAAAACGTAACATAATACAATTACCTTTTGACTTCATTCGATTTAATCGATGCTATTAAATTTAGTATTTAGATGCTAAACAATTTGCATAAAATAATATTATATAATTTTAAGTTAAAAACTGCGAAGTAGATACCTACTTTCTTGATGTCTTACCATGTTAATAATACAATTTTTATATCTAGGAAATTAAATTATACCGTTATTTTAGTAATTTTTCTTCCGTTATATAAACCATTGCTACAGAAGTTTAAGCATAGGTACCATCCAAATTATAATAATTTGTTCCTAAAAGTCATTGCAGGTTGAGCATCTAGTCTTGTTTTATTTTAACTTATTTTAACACTTTATATATGGCTATAAAGTTCAGCACGGATTATTGCTGAAAAATTCGAAAAATGTTTATTTTTTTTCAGAAAGAACGAGTTCATTTTGTGTGAACTGCATACCTATGAATATGTTCAATTTTCAAGTTTAAATTTTTTATGAAAGAGAACATTTTTGATTCATATTTAGTGTATTGACGAGTTAACTTGCATAGATAGTTATAATTCATAACTTATATAATACATTAGAGACTGAAGCAAAGTTGTTTTGTCTAATGTGTACACTGTATCAATATTAAAGAAACGTTAATATAATGTAATATACTCATACAAAGCTAAATGCTATTTCTTTGAAGAGTTATTTTTATAATTCTTTATTAGAAAAATGCAGTAGTTTAGTATTTAATATTTATAAAATTGTATATAAGTCACATGCAAAAGGTAAGCTAAATAGGGCTATGAAATGTTATTGACAGAATTATGATAGTTAATATGTTATAATATTTTGTGTTATTCATCATCATCTGGCTTCTACCACTAGAACAATATAATTAACTCTTAATTAAATTAGATAAACTTGAACTTAAGCTAGTTAATTTTTAAAAATAACTTTCCCATCTCTGCACTAAACATGTACTGAGGCGTAACGGGTCATTCTATTTATCATCCTTTGTAAAATCTAAATGTTACCGTAATGAAAATAGCTTTTTAATTTAATAAAGAGATCCATCTCAGTAGTTCAGAAGCTTAACTAAAAGAAACTTAACACAGAAGTTTTGATTAAATTTATCCATATAATATTGTAAAGTAATACACTCAACATTTAATAAAAGTTCTGAGTATCTATATTATATTATAATCTTAAATGTCAATGTTATATATTATAATATAATATACAACTCCACGCCATGTAGTCATAAGACCTACTGTATGTACAACAAAATAATATATAAATAATTATGTGTAATAATAATTGATTTTTCATAGTAAAAGTTCTTCATTTTTTGTGTTAAAAATTTGATTTATATACATAGTAGCCTCCTCGGTCTTTTTATAAAAGAATAATTTGTTAAAATAAATATATTTTTGGACTGGGTACAGATACTTTTGTTGTCAAATAGATTTTACATAATGTTTTGTATATCACCATAGAAACTAATAAAATGTAAAAATTACCTAATTCCCACAAGGTATAATGGTATGTATACAATTAATGGTTACTTATTAATACATATTTACAATTCATAAATTTTCTTTGAAAAGAAATATTGAGTAGTGTGCTACTCAAATCAATTTAATTACATACCAATTGTATAATACAGTGGTTCCCGACCTTTTTACCACCACGGACCACCTCGACAATATTTTTTAGGTCACGGACCACATCAATTTTACAAAAACTAGGAAGACCTTTTTTTTTTTTTATTATATAAATAAACGACGTCGGAATCAATGAGTTACTACCTTCTTCGTTGGAAGTCGAGAAAAAACAGTTACAAAATTTTGCATCACGCCCTAAAGGAAAAATGAAATATTTTTAAATTTTGTAGGTATGGCTCGCGGACCACCTCACGATGTCTCGCGGACCACCGGTGGTCCACGGACCATAGGTTGGGAACCAGTGGTATAATATCATGTACAGACGCTTGCGCTACACATATAGTATAGTTTCTAATTTCTAACAATTATATATATAATTTTCTCATTATGAAACAACCAACAATAATACTAATAAGGAATCACTTATCTTAAATCAAATTTGTATTAAGAAAACACAGTTTTAAAGTAATTAACATATTTTCTTTTAATATTTATTTAACATTTTAGCAAATTACAAGTAGTTTCATCTACAGAACAAGCCTCCTCAAAATGAAAACCAAGTTATTATCATCTTAAAACGATATTCACAGTCACTGATTTAGTTACCTGTTAAAGCTTTTAGCTACATCACACACCATTCAGTAATAATTAGAACTATTCATTTTTTTCTTATACTCATGTAAATTATATGTATATTATTTGGTTAATGGTTAGCATAATATTTTTATTAGTACTGTACTATAATAATATACTAAATAAAAATATTAATAATTGCTTTAGTTTCAAAGCCAATATAAATTTCTCTTGATACTTACATCATCCTATACATATAATAGTACAATATAGGTAAATATATAATATTTTATTTATATTGCAGCTATTTATGTCATTTATTTTACTAATAATAGTAAAACAATATATTGAATTAAATTTTGTTTAAAAAATTGCATTATAAAACTTCATTGTATATAGGTATACAATAAAATAATATAACTAAAAGTTATAAGTCACCACAAATAATATTTATGAATTAGGTACAACAAAATAATGAATATCGTTAATCTTCGTTTAAATATCTAATTTCATCCTCCAAGTTTCAACTTAAAATTATTATTTAATTATTTATACTTACAATGTGCCTTACAATATGCCATACTTACAAAGTGGTTTAATAATATAAATTTAGTATTTAAATTTTCAATTCTTACTAATAAAAACTGAACATTTTATACATTTTTTACCAAAGAAATATTTGCAAATGTTTGCAATAATGACTTGTTTTGTAAAAATCTGGACTTAAAATGCTTACAAAAAAAATAAACGTACATAATGTATCTTCATTATTTAAAAATTTCTATTATTACAACTTATGAGGAACCTTATATTAATATTGTTCAAGCTTTTAGACTTGGCGAAAATTGTTTGATCAATAATAAGAACATTTATTTTTTTCAAAAATTCATATGTCTATAAATAGATCTAAAATATTTTGGAAATTTTATCACGTAGGTACCTATAGATAATTATAATATTTTATTATAATCATTAGGTGAAAATTGTAATATCTATTTATAGTTAATTTTGAATTACAACAAAATACCAAAAATCGTTTTAAAAAACGCCCAAGACGTGATATTTTCGTGATATTTTCGGCTGAGGTGTATTCATTTAAACAAAAGGCGGGTAAGTCGTGAATGTCGCTCTGCTGTACAGTAGGTTACAAGTGGGTTACTGTAATGGATGGAATTAAATTTGAATCCAATGATATTATATCATTGTATACGAAAAACGATTCTGAACGGAGATGATTTGTCAGTCTAGGATATATTATTTTTAAAGAAAAACTTATGGAGAACCTTGTACCAAATTTTAAAAACTTAGTTATAAAAGAAAAAATTTTTACGATTTTTCAACCACTAAATTACTTGCAAATTTTCGCAATTTTGACATATTTCGTATAAATTTGAACTTTAAATGCTTATAAATAAAAATTGTGACAATGTATTCCTTTTATTTTGCAACTGCTATTGTAAAAATATGTTAGGAGCCTTGTATTAAATTTCCAAATCTTAGAATTAAAAAGAAAAACTTTTATGAATTTCTGTCTAAGATAATTTGAACATTGCCGTAATTTTTACGTATTTAGTCAAAATTTGAACTTTAAATGCTTATAAAAAAAAAATCGTGACTATATATTTCTTTTATTTTTCAATTGCTATTGTAAAAATATATTATGAGCCTTGTATTAAATTTTGAAATCTTAGATATAAAAGGAAAATTTTTTATGAATTTCTAGCATAAAATAATTTACGAATTTTCGTGATTTTTACATAATATGTTGTCAAAATTTGAACTTTAAATGCTTATAAATAAAAATTGTGACAATGTATTCCTTTTATTTTGCAACTGCTATTGTAAAAATATGTTAGGAGCCTTGTATTAAATTTCCAAATCTTAGAATTAAAAAGAAAAACTTTTATGAATTTCTGTTTAAGATTATTTGAACATTGCCGTAATTTTTACGTATTTAGTCAA
>NC_042493.1:18240940-18249049 GCF_005508785.2 Acyrthosiphon pisum
CAGTAAAATTAAGTTTTCGTTTTTGTCAAAAATTGGTTTTGCGTAAAAATTCGCGTTTTTCCGTTATTTTTTTAAGGTTTTTCCTGCCGCTTTTGAAAAGTATTGGGAAATTTTCACTTTTGACCCCCCAAAGTACCAACTAGATTCACTTTCCTTTCAGAAAAGGTACAACTTTTGAAAATCGAAGCATTTTTACTGCTCCAAAAGTTGTCGTCAGACACAAAAAAAAAAAAAAAAAAAAAAACACACATCATTGTAAAATCAATACATTCATCACTTCGTTCAGAATCTAAAATTGAGTTTCAAACTCCTATACAAAATGAATGTGAATTTCTGGTAAAATATTCTTTGAGTGGATATTGTATTTTACATCATTGATTTTTCAAAAAGAAACTTTTTAATAGAAATGTACTTATCTAAATAATTAATAAAATTGGTCAAATTATGTACCTAATTAATATTTTTACATTCAAATTCTAAATACACAATCCAGATTTTTGTAAAATTTATAATACGTTTATCGTGGTATTAGCCTATGTACAACGAGTTCAATAATTTAGTGATATCTATTATTAGATTCAACCATTAATTTTAAATAATGTATATTGTATAACTTGTCCTAAACCTATTATATCTTTATACAAAGTACATAAATTCATATTGGATACATTAATTACCTATTTTAATACTAATTGGTTATCTGGTATTATAGTGGTATCTAATATAACAAACCCTTAAAATTCAGTAACTTACCTATAGTGAAAATATGATTTGTCAATAAATGTTTTAAGAGTGTTGGTGCATTATTCGTTTTCTCTCTCTGGTAACATAGGCAAAACACATTTACGAAAAATCATTTTTTCTATGCGTTTAAGTAATCTTAGAGTAAAGTCACCTATTACAAAAAAGATAGAGAATAATATTTAAGGGAATGACATATCGATTTTATATTTTATTATTATTTGACTTTGTATTCGACTTTCAAAATAAATAAAAAAATGTTGTAAATTTAAATTATGTTTAAATTGTTTTGAGACAATATTTAGACAAATCGATATGTCATTCTCTCAAAAGTATTATTCTCTATCTTTTTTGTCATGGGTGACTTAACTCTAAGATTACTTTAACACATAGAAAAAATGATTTTGCGCATTTTATCTATGTTGCGTGTGAGTCAGAGAGAGAAAACAAATAGTGCGCCGACAGTCTCTTAAGTTTATGATTTTTTTTGGTGAATATATAGATTTTTAAAATTGATTGATATGATTGGTTGTTTAAAAACAATGTTTAAATTATCTTTAGAAATAACTCTTTATGATTAGTAGTTATGTAGGTACTTACATTTTTATTTGTGAAATTAGCGTAAATATATCACAACTTTTTTAAACTAACATGCAAAGAACAATTATCAACCACTTATAGCCTTATTAAACATTAATTATGTACATTCTAAGAAAATAATATTTTTATTTTAAGGTCATAATTAGTACCTATTGATAGTTAGAATTTGTGTTTCTGTGTGTACTGCTAGTAGTTTATACAATTCCTTTATAATTAATTACTGACTATTAACATTTTCATTTATCTGTGCTTAAACATCGCTTTTTATTGAATATTTTAATTTTCAAGGGAGATTATTTTTAATTTGTATTATCTCACAAAAAAATTTTTACAACTTTTTGGTCTATGAACAGGTCATCAGCTAGTTTTCTTTTTAATTGTGTTGTATTATTATTTACTATTATTTTAGAATTTCATAAACATAACATTTTAGCATAGAATGTTTTTGAGTATGTACAATATTTTTACATTAATGTTGTTCTTTACAGAATATGTTATCTATCTTTAAGAGTAGTTTCTTTTCATTACCCAACAGAGTTATCAACCAAATAGTCTTATAAGTAATAAGACTTATATAATTTTATATTACTTAACATAATTGTATTAAATTATAAGGTAAGTAATTACAGGTGTTGATTATTTGTATAACAACATACAAATGGATTACGTATTTATTAGATTAATTATTACAAATGAAAATAATAATTTATGTTCTCTAATTTTATCTAGGTATCTTAACTAAATCCTATTTAAATTGTGACATTCATTATTACATATAGAGTGATCCATTTAACGTAAGACACTTACTATACAAAAAGTAGATGGCTAAACGATAAAGTGTCTTACGTTAAATGGATCATCCTGTATATGTACTTACAACCAATAACATGAAACCCAGGTTGCAGTAAATTTCATGAAACTGAAGAACAAAAATTAATTTAATTGTATAGCATATTAGAAATATGTTTAATTAAATCAATATAGCAATGATTTACTACAGCATACCTATAATAATAGAATTTTTTTAGAATATTAAAACACTATAATATATTATTTTCAGATGTTAATCTTTTCATTGCTACACTATTTATGCACTGCAACCTGTGTAAGCTACATAAAATAAATCTTTTTTAAATTTAAATTTTGAGATATACATGACCTAATTATTTAAGTTTAAAATAATGCGATCCAGGGTTTCCTAAAGTTTTAAGGTTACCGGAAAATGATAGTATTATTAACATTATAAAGTACAGGAACGTAATAGTAAGTCTGGAGCAGCGAATGGATTAAGTTACTAATTTATATTTGAAAAAACTTACTTTTCATAATATGTATGATATTAATTCAAGACTTTCAAAAAAGAATTTGCAAATTATTTCAAATGAAGACTATAAATTACAATTCATTGTCTAAGACAAATTGTCTTACACAATAATTGCTATAACTATATAAAATAAATAAAACCAATCAATTAGGTATAAAATAGTAATAAACAGAAAAACAGTATCTACAATTTTGGTATTTTTTAGGAATGTAAAATTGTATTTCTTTTGTCACAAACATTTTTGTGCACCGCATGCAATTGCATCCCACTATTCTTTTCCTGACTGCCACTTTTTAGGTACAACCAAAAGATAAATTAAAGGTGCCCTACTTAGTCACTTAGGTACCTGTTTAATAAGAAATGGTTAAGTTACACATTTGTCTCTACTAATATTAAATTAAAAGGTATCAACTACAATTATATAAGCTCAATAGCGTAATACAAAGTAGAAAATACTACTAGAAAAACAGAATTTTATTGCATATATATTTTTGAAATATTTTAAGTAACTCTTTTAATTTATTGTTAGCCATCTTCTTTATATCTTTGGAGTTGAGGAATACTTTTATAGCTATACTATCTTTAATTGATTCATTTTATTTATATCGGTCAGAATTTAATGATTTACATTTGTTAAATTAAATCCAGTGGTTGATTTGGGGGGGGGGGGTGGCATGGGGGACGGAGTTCGTATGAAAACTTATGGACCTTGTTTAATACGTAGGTTGTTTTTTTTTTTAGAATAATTAATTAATAATGTTACATTTAATGTTTTTAAAAAAATTAGGAAAAAACAAGTGTTTTTTTCTTTAAAAATATTTTTGTATAATAAATTTAATGATTTTTTGGGATTATGGGTGGCTGAAAAGGGGTGCGGGGAGCTTTGCTCCCCACGGTAATGTGACAGTTAATTTTGTGTGGAACGCTCATTCACCAAACATCCGCTGATTCCCCCTTCTAGTTTTTTTCCAAATCAAGCACTGATTATATCAAGGATTAAATCAGTGCAATTTATCTAGATAACAATTGTTTTAATAATGAAATATATTAAAATAATGTAGTAAAGTATATTAATAAAAATGTATTATTGGAATAACATTTGTACTTCGAGTAATTTTAAATTAAATTCATTAACTATGCGATTATCATGGAATTAAACTCTTAGGGTTCCCAAACCTATTAAATATTATAACACACAACTAAAAATATAATACTTAGAATGTGTGTCCAGCCCATTCATAAATAAATAAATAAATAAATGTTTAGCAATTGGCATAAATAAAGCAAATTATATCAAATTGAAACTGAATCACCAAAATCTTGAGTACATACATTTTATCATAAATTCAGTTGGTACCTTTATATTTATTTCAATTATGTAGATATCATATATCAGATGTGGATGTAAGTACAGACAACTTATAGAAAGATACAAATATAATATTAAAGTTATCAAAGTTTTCAGCTAATGGAGCGTTCAGTTATAGAAGTCCTGTCCTACAGTTTTTATTTTTAGTTTATAAAGTTGTTGAATAAAAGTATTAAAGTAGTTTCCTTAAGTTGAATACTATTTTACATTCAGTAATTCAGAAATATTCAATAAGTTATTCTCAATATAAATATTCAGTATTTTTTAATAGGTACTAAGTACATATTTAAAAATTATTTTGAGTAGAATATTTTAAAATGTAATACTTAAAATGCATAAAATAATTATACCCTAAAATGGTTCAACTCCAAACTTATCTACGGGGTAAATTCGGACAAAAGTTTTTCATTTTTATTGGATATTTTAGATAAGGGAATTGATAAATTCAGAATATAGTTACAAAATATTATATTATGTAGGTATTTAAAACGAAAAAACTACATTGGTTGACATTACATGCATCCATTTACATTAATATTATTAAGGTAAACAATTTATATTCAAAAAACTCTATTTTTATGATTCAAAACATTCGTAATTTTGTATACCATAAATGAGTATCAATACTTACAAGTTATTTTTAAAAAAAATCTAAGTAGTACCATTGAGATTAAAAAAGTGGTGTTTGTGTGTAATTTTTGACACCATTGATTTAGTGCGTAATAATAAATAAAAATTGTATATAGTTCTTTTGTTATATAATATTAATTAGTATTTCTTAAAATTTTTAAATTATTTAATTCAAATCTTTTTTTATTATTATTTGGATCAATAGATCTATTTTTATTTAGTTATTATTTTATATTAATTAGAATATATTAATGTCTCTTATTAAAATGTGTTTAACAAAGTTTATCAAGAAATTGAATTGTTCAACACCAATAGTTTTTTAAAAAAATGAAATATAGTCCGGCGATAACTGCTATAATAATAACATTGTTCTCCTAAAATGTCATATGGGTGTCCGGTGTTACCCCATTTTGCGGTTAACTCCGGACAATCTAGAACTTCATATAAAAGCTCAAATATGATGAATATATTTTTAAGGAGTTCATAATTATCTTCTTACAGAACATTTTTTAAATAATTAATTTTGTTTTTATTTTTTTATGTGAGTACCTGTCTATACTTTTCTTTAATGTATTTTTCTATGCAATGACAATTTTTTAATTTAAATAATAATAGATGGTTACTAAATGTTGTATAAAACTGATTACCTACAATATATTAACAATAAAATATATAGGTAGATTTAATCATTAATCAATACTCAACCTAAGTTTAAATGTCTATAAAAATGTTAATCAATCATTTAAAATAAAAAGCACATAATTCACAATGTAAACAAAAATTAATACAAATAATAAAACATTGTTAAGTTCTCAAACTGAATGTTTTTTTTATGTTTTAAATAGGTGAATAAGATTTAATAAAATATTAAAATATGAACTAATTTTGTTTAAAGAATGCCAAATTTATACCCGAGATAGATGACACACACTTCACAAATGATCCTTTTAAGCATAAACTACTTATAAATTATTGTAGGTAGGTAAGTATTGTAAGTAATATTATCAAGGTAGTTATATAAAACTCGGATCTTAATGCACTTGTTCAGAAAGAACATTAATATTTAAAAAAAGATTTGGCATTAATTAAAAATATATAATTTGATGATAACATAAAGATAATTCAAAAAATTGATGTTTTGACCACAGGAAAGTGATGTGGAATATGTAGTGTTTATTAACAAATTCAATCTAAACTAACCCTATCAAAGAACATAATCTTGTCAACAATATCAATGATTAAATACCACAAGCAAACCTGACTGTGTAACGCAAATGGTAAATTCGCATAAAAATAATATTTTCTGTCTACGGTTACAAACTAGCAGGACAACATATTATTATACATGTATTTTTTGTGAATTTTCGATGACATCCAATAGATCTTAATCCGATATGATGTGATTACGGCTAGACCTGTGCAAAATTACTATAGTAGATACTAGGAAGGTCATCGACGACGTTTGATAGCAAACCACTGTTCTCTCCAAACAGACTGAGTTCAGCTCGAGACAACTACATGAAAGTGACTTAATGATGGTCGCTGATAGGTCACATACTTCCCGGTAAGACAAAACCAAAAAAAAACAAACAAAAACAAACAAAAACAAAAACAAAAACAAAAACAAAACAAAGAAAACATCTACTTCCCACAAGACGTGACGAGGCCCCGTTCTGGGTCAATCGGGCATAGGTACCTGAATTTCGGCATTTTCATGTCCACGCCGACCACGCCAGCGTCGGAATCGGCAGCAGTTCAGTAGGAACGGTCCCGGAACGGCACCGCGACGGCGGAGGTCGACGAGAAGAGGGCGGCCGGAAAAATACAATACCTACGCCACGACGGGGCGCGTCGAAGACCGTACGCGGTGCGCGCGCGAATAGCGTATAACAACGCGTATTCGGAGCGGCGCGATGGTGGCGGCGGCGTGCAAAGGCTCGGCCCGCGGGTAAGGACGCCGTCACGCGAGCGCGCGGAGTGTCTGTGCGTGCGACGTGCCCGCCACCCCAACCCTTTTGAAGGGTTTGCGGGCGGGCGGGGTATGCGGAAAAGTTGCAAGAAAATTGCCAACGGCGGGTCCAGGACGACGTCCAGCGATGGCGGACGGTAAGTCGCGGTTCGGCGGCACATGCCCGCGAACGTGATAACAGAGCGGTGCGTGATAACTGCACGTGATAACTACACGTGATAACCGCGATCGAAACCGCCACGATCGTCGGGGCGTGGAAGTGGCTCGTACTCCGTTAAACAAAATATTTTTTTATAATAAATAAACACGGTAGTATTATACGTAAGTTAGTAAATACTACTAAATAGTTAATATATTTAGTTAGGGCATATTTGTACCGCCTATAATAATTAGATTAATTATATTATGCTTATCATATATGTGACTGTGTAATATTATTATCGAATATGAAATAGGTAGGTTAAATTCATTTTTGCATACTAATTTTCCTAAAATTATCACTAATTTTGGTAAAAGTATGAACTATGCTTGTATGAAAGACCTTGTATTAAATTTTCTAGCCTTAGCTATAGAAATTTAATATTTTATACATTTTTAACTACAAATTAACTGTGGTTATGTCAAAATTTGAACTTTAAATGCTTATAAAAATAATCGTGCCTTTGTATCGTTAATATTTTCTAAAAGCTATAATAGAAACTTATGATGAACCTGTATTATAATTTTAAGCTTTTTGACCGAACGAATAATTTTTATTGACATTTTTAGGAAAAAAAACTAAAATTAATCAAACACAATCCAAGCGAAGACGGCCTACCCAAAGTTACCAAACAATTTTAACAAATTTTCATTAAATACGTTTTATTTATTTTTGTTTTTCCCGATTATTTTAAAAAATACTGAGAATTTTCAATTTCGACCTCCTGAAAGTACCAATTAGAAACAATTTCCTTCCAAAAACCTCCAACAAAGTTTATGATCAGAGCATATTTTCTACTAGAAAAGTTGAGATATTGAAGTTGTACAAACATTTTTAAGTACCTACCTAACCGTCCTAACCTAAACGTCGGAAATGATTAAAATGGACAAAATAAAAATGAAAATGTAATTAATTTTCAAGGCCCCCCTCCATTGAAAAATCCTGCGTACGCCTCTGCCTGTAACTGAAAATGTGGATGGTTTGGCAATCGAAAATATTAGTATAAGTATACCATAGACCAGGTAGGTCAGGTGTCAGCTGTCACCGAAAATTAATTAATTGTATCTATATAGTAGCCTGTATACTTACTTACGATGTGTTACATACCGATTTAATCTCAATTGACGCCAATTGCTAGATTTTGTAAAAAATTATCTATATAAATTAATATTTTTATTTTGATGCACTTAATTTTCAATTATAATACATTATTATATTGATTATATTGATTCTGCTCTCATATATAATAAACACTTACTACATACGGGTTAAGGAAA
>NC_042493.1:18249711-18282137 GCF_005508785.2 Acyrthosiphon pisum
TTATTGTATTCTAATATTCATTTATGAACTAATTATATTATTTTAAATTATTGTAATTGGATCGTTTGATCCGTTGAAATAAATAAATAAAAATAAATAAAATAAATTATTAGGTATTGAAGGACGAGGCTAAATTACAATTTTAGAGAGATTTTAATTTTAATTTTTTTATGTACCTACTGTGTTATAGATTTTCAGAACTTAAAATTAATTATTAGATATTATTAGAGTTATTAGAATAAATAGAAAATAAATTATTACGTTTATCGTTGTAATATTTTTGCTCATTATTAATATTTTTTTCTGTCTATATATTATTATCATGTATCATGATTTTATCGACTTTTAAAAAATGAAAATAATTATTTGGGGGCAGTGGCGTGGCGAACTAAAAATTTTCCAGAGGCCAGTTACAAATATCCCAAGTATTTATGCATAATAATGTATTAATGTAATATAACAAGTTATATTTTAGATCGTTATTGACTACCTATTGAGAATATCATATTAAATTTACTAGGGGACCCACTGGTTACCACCCACCCCTCTATTTAAGAAAAATTTCAGAGGCCAAGGCCTCTGAAATTACCGTTCGCCACGCCACTGTTTGGGGGAGTTCTCAACTATGTATCAACATCACAGTTGGACTAGGTGAAAATATGTCTATAAATTAATTTTATTTAAAATCAAACAGATTGACCCGGTGCCTACTACGACACCTCAACCACAAATACTGAAATACACCATGTTAGTGCGTAAACGTATACACTATATAATACGTCTATACAACTATAGAGTAGCTATAAATTTTATCGTGAGAAAAATTGGGAATACATACCTAGTATACAATACATAATACATTGTATGATATATTAATATTGTCGTAGGTACTACGTGAAGATGGGTCTTAGTTGGTATACTAAGGTTGAACCACTTACTTTAATCAAACTTGATGCCACTGCCTATACAGACCTATACTAGGTACATCAATTAAAATAAGACCTAACGGCATAAACAGCGGACACCAAAAAATTAAATAAACGTTAAAATTATTGGTTTTTTTTTTAATACTAGTATATTGACAATATGATTTATTTAATCATATAACATCGACGATTTAACTATATTACCGAAGTCCAAGCTTACCCATATTATATCGATTAAGTATGGTAATAAATTACTATAGTTACCTATTTGGAGAGCGTTTGCAGCAGAACAGCAGATTTTGTTGTAACCGTCATCGTCATTGATACAAAAGTAGGTACCTATTTTTGGTAAATTGACAATTTTACTTATTTAGTATACGGTACCTATAATAATACTCTGTTATTATAATTGTCAATTGATAGCGTATTAACGTATATGGTATATCGGTATATTTGAAAGCAAAAATGTTGGTATAATAGGTAATACGTATATTTTATTCGCGTACGTGTTTTTAAAAAGTTCACCAATGCTAAGAAACCGAAACAATTGTTATTTCAGAATGCGTACTATACTACTATTATTATTATTGTTCGGTTTGATGTTTCGAAAAAATATATTATTAAGTGTAATATTATGTTATTTATCAGTGATATTAGTAAAATAGGACGCGTGCTAAACGGGCCGCAATAGACTAGATTATAAGCTATATGTGGTACCTACGCGCACGTATTATTAACTGTTGGGATTTTTCCAACCGCACCTATCTGTAGTTTTTTTATTATTTGACATTATAATATTACCTATAGGTACAGAAAACGATGAGTAACCGCCACACCGGCGCGTAGAAATCAAACAATATCATGAAACATGCTATTACTTGTATTACTTAATTATTTTGACGAGACGTCCAGACCGTACTATATACCTAACCTACCTATAATGTAATATAATAGGTATATTATAAAGTGTCGTAACCGTATAGCACAATATAATATCACGGTAAACGGTTAGGTTAACTATATTTGATTTATCTAAAACTATTTTTGCATCGACTGCACATATTTTGTACACCAAGCTCAGCGGTGCGGAAAAGTCCAACGGGCGCGCCCGAGACCACACCCCGCCCCCATCTATCCCCCGCACTAGGGTCAACCGCGGCGGCCGGGTAATCCGTTTCTTCTATACGCATTACACTCGGCGGGGGCGACCGAATACGCGCCAGTGTAATATTATGCTTTTCCACGTCCATGGCGGCGGCTATTATCCTTACCCCCATCCCGCCCCATCGATCCACGCGCTTGTGAAAACATTCACCTTGACCTGATACGATAGTTTCAAAAAAACGGTCTGATGATTTATTTTGTTTTGTTTTGTTTTTTGACAAATTGGACGTAATTACTTAAAATGTTGGTATCGTATCAATGGTCAAACGCGTAGGTATATACCGAATGATATAAATAAATACCTAAAACGACTAAAATAATGAAATTATATATAATAACTAAAACTATGGATTACATAATGTCATAAAATCTTCAATTATTATAATTATATAAATACACTATACAATGTATACATATTAAATACATACATATATATAATATATATATAATATATATATAATATATTATGTATAATATAGCCATTACCACTTTCCACAGCTGTTGTGGATAAGGAAAATCACTCAAGCGTTCAATTAATATTAAAACTATAGAATGAACTACCTGTAATCATGATTAAAATGTAAACTTAATTTATTTGGACATCGAAACGCAACGCATTATATCTATATAAGCCTGCAAGATGAATTATTGTTGTGTGGACTTTTGTGCTGTGATGTGAAACACATTTGTAGTTTTATATAGTGATTAGTGGCCCGCAAAAGAGAAACAATGGTCTGTACTCTGTAATGAATTTGGCATATTTTTACAATACATTCAACATTGTAATGGAGTCCTTGAGGCTTGAATTCAATCACAAATTGATCTTAAATTGTTTACTCGTACTTTGCAAAATTTAAATAAAAACAATTCATAATAAATGATAAATAGACTACATGCGTGCAAGACATAGACCACATTATTATATACCTAGCCATATAGGACTATAATATTGGGAGGTACCTATCGGCCATCGGGTTATAATTATAATTATACGCCAGCTTACACATGGCTTCTTCGTGGTAAAATATAATCCTCCTACGTTTAAAACATAAACACAGAATTTAAATTCTAACTCATATTTAAGGTCATCTACTATATACATTATACCTACATGACACGAAATATATAAATCTATATAATGGAAGGATCAAACCCTGCAATGTTTAAAGGCCATTGCCAATGAGAATATGATTTAGGAACTAATAAAGTAGGTAATAAATATTATGTAGGTATTAGGTACCTATTCAACCAATAAGACGTCACCTCAAAATGCATCGTCCAAACAGACGATCTATAGATTCTATATATTAATAAATGTGCCTATTAAAAATATATTTGCACTCAATTATATACGTAATACCAAAAATGTTATCGGTTGTATATACATTTTTTTTGTGTTTGTGAAAGTATTAACACCTTTTTTGGTAGATATATTTTGTAAAATATGAAGAGCATAAAGTCTCATATTTTTTTAGTCATTACTGATTAACTGAAATTCAATAAAATTCTTTTGTGATAAAAATAATAATTCTTCATTTACTATAATCTTTCAAAAACCGTTGCTGGAGTACCCCAGATCCAATATTCGAAACTAGGATGGATAATTTAACAGTATACAGCAGCTTTTATTTAACATTTCGATTTTCGAAGTCAATCGAGATTAACTAAAATTGCAGATATCATTTCAGAATGCAATTATTCATCATCGTTCTCAAATTTAAAACGGAAATGTATTTACCTAGGTATTAAGCAATGATACGTGCTCATAGTTTAGTAAAGCGAAGGTAGTGCACACATCACACATTTACACATCCGTCGACCGTCACCAGATCATAGTTTTTTCCGTAGTCGTAGTGTCGTACTATATTTTAAAAAAGAAAAATAGGTACTTATATTATATTTGACAATAGTCGACATACGAAAACACAACAATATACAGCAATAATAATAATTGTTAATTTTCATAACATAATAATTAAATTTGTAACTTGAGATATTGTTAAAATGACTTGTACCTACCTACTATTTTTTGGGTTTCAATACCCATATTCTAATTGAAAAATTAAAAAGGTGGCAAGTGGATGTCGCTCTGCTGTACAGTAGGTTACAAGTGGGTCACTGTATAATGGATGACATTAAATTTGAATTCAATGATATAATATCATTGTATCAAAAAAATGATTCTGAGCGGAGACGGTATGGTCAGTCTAGGTATAAAAAAAAACTTTACCTATAATAAATTTCAAATTAACCATATCACAATATCCATTAGGTACTTATAACACGTTATACATCAACAGCAAACCGTGATACTATCATAGATATATAATAGTATACTTTAGAAGTTTCAAGTACCCACGAATAATATTATACAATCGCAACAAAATAACTAAAATAGTTATTCTAGGTTTTTTAATATGTAATTTCGTCCAAATCTGAACTTAAAATGACTATAAAAATAAACTGTGCTTATGTATTTGTTAGATTTTTTGGTAACAGGATTAACTACTTAAGTAGAATCTTGTTTTAAATTTTCAATCCTTAGATATAAAAGTTGAACCTTTGAAAAATTTTTAACTACACAACAATTACTCAATTTTAAATTTAATAAATTTTGTAGAAATTCGATCTTTAAATGCTTATAAAAAAAAAATAGTGCATATGTATTTTTAATATTTTTCAACTGCTATTGTAACAATATATCAGGAGCCTTGTATTAAATTTTTTAACTTTTTGGCCCAACAGATAAAACTTAATTGATGTCCATAAAAAAAAAAAAATAAAAAAATTGATATATGAAATTGTCCGTAAACAGCTCAAAACAAGTTAATATATTTTGAAAATTGTATGATGTATAAGAATTGGTAAAATAAACATTCAGTAAAATGTTCATGTATCTACAGTTATTCGTTTTTGAATTACAACAAAATAAGAAAATTGCTACATGAGAAATTTGACTTTCTTATAGACATTTTTTTGTTGATAAAATAGATAATCTTATAAAGAACCTTGTATTACATTTTAAAATCTTAGATTTAAAAAGAAAAATTTTAACGAATTCTTAACTCAAAATAATTTGCTAATTTTCGTGATTTTTCCATATTTTGTCAATTTTTGAAAAAAAACTGTGACTAAGGATTTTTAATATTTTTCATATGTGATTGTAACAATATTGTAGGAGCTTTGTATTACATTTTCAAGTATTTTTACTCCATACATAAAGTTTTATTGACATTCATAGAAAAAAAACTAATAAAATTGGAAACTGAGAATGTCCGTAAACAGCTCAAAAGAGACAAAATATTTTGAAAATTGTATCATATATTGAAAATGGAAATATAAACAATCAGTGAAAATTGCAAGTATCTACTGTCATTTGTTTTAAAGTTACACCAAAAACCAAAGTCGATTTTGTGAAAAATCGATTTTGCGTAAAAATTCCCATTTTTCCTTCATTTTTCTTTTGTTTTCACGGCGCTTTCGAGGGTTAGGTACTGGGAATTTTAAATTTTGACCTCCCTATAATGCACCAACAATATTCAGTTTCTCATCGAACAAGATCCTGAAGTTGAAAATCGAAACATTATTTCGACTACTTATCGTGTACACACACAAAAAATAATGAAAAAAAAAACACACATCATTGTAAAATCAATACATTCATCGTTCCACTCAGAATGTAAAATATAATAATGGTTTGCATGCGAGTATGTGAGTATGCGACTAATATTCCGTAAACACATTCATTCGGTAACAAAAATTAATGACTTAGTTGTAGTTAAATTATATTCACTGCTGAAGTCTGAAATTACCAAAAAAACTAACTCGTAAAATAGAGTCAACGTCACGCAACGAATATAATATATTATATAAATATATACAAATGTTCATAACACCGTGTAAAATCTAATACCAATAATACCTTACCGGAAACACAATGTAATCATATACCGAACAGAAATAGAATGTACTATTGGCAATTATTTTGTATTCTATTTTTTGGTTTACTCTATTACGCCTAAATACCAAATCGGCTATAATTTACATTTATTATTAGTTAGTTTTTAGAACACGGCACAATATTTTGTTTTAATAAAAATAGGCATACATATAATATTTGACTATTTTTAATATGGTTAAATTACCATATTATATTAATTTTCTTTGTTAAAAGATTTTTATAAAAACCAAAACCGTACCGTATCTATTCCTACTGTTGTACAATACCTATATTTTGAAAGAGATTATATCTATATTACTTTTTAATGTAAGAAAATAGATTCGAATCAATTAATTAAATAATAGTACATTATGTAATATATATAGTAGCAATCAAAAAATCTATATTAATTCAAAAAAATCAATTTCTTATCGTACCTAATATAATAATGACTCAATGACTAATATTATTTTTTTATACATTATGATTAAATAAGGTAGTCATATACTCATATTTATTGAAAAATGTATTGTCCCAAAGAACTTATTTTTAATGCTAGTGAAACGTTTGTTAGGTCGATAAAAAAAATATAGGTGTAGCATTGCGGCCGCGTCGTAGGTATAGTGTGGTAGTGTAGTACACAGAAATAGATAGTTATTTCTGAAATGTTTGTAATTAAACGATCATCAGACGTCTTTTGAACGATAGAAGTATAACACGACACACGTTGCATACAATTTTCCTTTTTGGGAACACGGTTGAGTATATTTGTCGAATTGATAACAAGGGATTCTCAATACGACACAATTCCAAACCTACTAAATAAGCTCCTATACCTATAACGTTATTTAACGTTGTCAAATTTATAATATTATTCAAATTTATCAATTTCATAAAAAATCTATATTTAACAATGTTTTAAGGGTAAAAATAAAAATAAATTGTCATTTTGTTAAATTTCTTAGATATATATTGCTTGATAATAATTTTATTTTGCATTTTACGTAGATAGCAAAATTACAGTGATCTGTCGGTATGTAATAGCTATGCGGGCGTGCGAATAGCAACCACTACGCCTTTTATCGTAAATTTAATTTTTAAACTCATATTATAATTTGTCATCAACATTTTTTAGTTAATAATTCTGCAATGATTGAACATTGTAAAGGTGTACAGAAAATGATTAGGGAAACTCATCCAGGCACCCAGCTGCACGCTTTATGTATGCTCATCCATGTAAGTGTTTAACATATTATAAAACAAATATATAGAATAAAATCTGTAGGAAACTTTTATTAAAGGTTCAGCTATTTGGACAAAGGTCAAATTTATTGACATATGATATTAAAAATTTGTCCCTAGTACTAAATGGTCCAAATTGACTCAAATGAATTATATAAGTTGGATTGAAACATATGATAAAGTTAAATATTATTATTGAAACTTGAAAAAACTTTTAATGGGCTGGTCGATTTACGCATACCAGGGATCATATACCTATTTAAAGACATTTTTGAGAAAGCAGAATTCTATTAACATATATCGATTACCACGACAAATTAGAATAGGTACCTAGTATACTCAGTACAGTAAGTATTAAATTATGGCTCGTCAAAAAGATGTATACATAAAATTTACATTAACATAAATATATTACATAATATGTTATATAATACTGATTGTCCTGAAGACCTGAACATTATTTTCGTATATGCATAGTCATAGTATACCAGTAAATATTTTTTATCGATAATTTTATTAATTTATAAAGTTTCACCGACTACAAATATGTCAGTGGCGGATCCAGGGTTTAATTTTTGGAGGGCCACCTAAAAATAATACTTCTAACTTCTAAGCCATAAATACAATATACATTAACATTATAATGTTCTAGTTGACGTCCCTAAAAATATGAACGAAATGATTATTAAAGGAATGTTATTAATTTTACTATGGTTGCATTAAGAATCGATTATGTTAATTAGATACCTATAATAATTATCGGTGGAAGACATAAGCGCCAAAATGAGATAAGAAAAAGAAGTCGTATCATACAAAAGCGCCAAAATCATATCGTACATAAGCGCTAAAATCCTAGGTACCTGTGTGCCTTGGCTAATAGATATTAAATAACATAAATTAAATTTAGAACTATATCCTTCAAAAACTCCAAACGTTTAATCTTAATCGACAAATGTATAATCTGATAAATAATTGTACAATGGAAGAAATACCAGGATAGTGAAATAAATCGTGTAGAAAATGTGAAAAAAGTGGGATTAAAAAATCAACCAATATATTAAATTTATAATTTATAATTGACATTTTTTTTTTTATAAAATCTCAACCAATGTATTAAATTTATATTGTTTTGCATGTAGGACGTAGGTATATCATAATTTATGATTTATTAATTTTATAATATAATATAATTTTTATAAGACAGCAATTTCTAAATAACTATTTATATAAAATAATATTAATATAATATAGTATACGCATATAATATTATTTTTATAAGATAATATATCAATTTTGAAAAAAACAACTTAATATATAAAATATTTATTTTGGCGCAAATGATATGTAATTTTTGCACCTTTGGCGCTTATGTCATATGTTGGGTATAACAGGTATAAAATATTAGATTGGCGCTTATGTCCTACAAATTTTGGCGCAAATGATAGGTCATTTTTGTACCTTTGGCGCTTATGTCATATAGCCATAATTAGCCATAAGTCGGTTGAAGCAGTCTGGGGGGAGGCCCCTGCCACCTCTGGATCCGCCACTAAAACATATATTATCAATATGACAATATGTAATATTGTTCTAATTTTCTGGGTAAATTAATAGATCAATAGATTTCGATTTTTTATTAAGATTTTCTTGTACATTTTAAATTTAAGCTAAAATAGTAAAATGGTTCTAATTTAAAATTTATTTTTATTTTTTTTTATAATTTTGCCATAGGTTTTAATTTCTCAACCATTTCCTATGACATTTGTTTCTTTGTCCAGCTTTAGTAACAATGGAATAATGGTCAAATAAAGGTTATAAAATATTAAAGTAAGTTAAGTCCATCAGAACATGTATTTGAATATTTTAAATGATACAAATTAAAATAAATACTATAGATCCATAATTATTAACATATTTTTGTTTGTATTATTATAATAAATAATATTTAATATCCTCGGCCCCGTGCTGTTGTTTATTTATATTTATATATATATATGTATGGTAGCGACCATATTAGTAGTCAGTGTTCTACCATTGGCATTTATTAAAGTAGTTGGATCAATATTATAGGTCATTATTATTATTATTTTTAATATTTTTTTATTAGGCACCATTGCATTTATAGAAGGTAATTAGATAATGATTTACATAATTATAATACTGTTAAATAGACCACATAATAAATAAAAGGACCCAGAAGTTTCAATTTTTTTCTTTATGGATTAAAACAATTCAGAAAAGAAAATACCTACCTATTTATTATACCTACAATCAACATAATATGGATTGAAAACCGTTTTTTCTTGAAATAACAATATCTAATAAAAATACTATGAATCAGGCGTGGTTGGGGGGGGGGGGGGGTGTCAATCACATTATGGTTACTCTACACATTACATAACATGTATTTTTCAGTAGGCTGGGGATAATTCTAAACAAAATTGACAAGGCTGGGCAAGTTAGTGATTCTTTGAAAGTTAAGTTAGTTAGTTAATATGCACCAATAAAAAAAAGTTAAAATTTAATTTAACTATAAGTTAACTAAGTTAAGTTAAAAGTTGATACACACTTTATTCACTTATTAATTTTTTTCCAACCCAAAACTAAATTATAGACTATAGTGTTTATACTTTATACAGTATTACCATATAAGTTAGATTCGTATGATATCGGGGTCCGAGGTTAGACCCTCAATTTAACTCGAAAAACAAAGATTTGAATGATATAAATTTTTAACTTTAAACAATTCACGGTAAATATTTTTTGACATGAAAACGAAATAGACTGAAATTATGAAATATAATGAAATTAAAAACAAAATAAAGTAACTTAACTTACTTCTTAAAATGAAAAATTAGTTCGACAATTTCACATTAATTAAAAAAGAAATTTAGTAAGTGAACAGTTAAGTTAACGAAAAGCCAAAAGTAACTAGTTAAGTTAAAAAGTTCATATAAAATAAACGTTTTAACTTAACTTTAACTGTTTAACTCGTTAATACTCAGCCTTGAAAATTGGTACCAAAAAAAATTGAGTTTCCACCTCTTAAATATTAAGTACATTCATTTAAGACTAAAAAAAAGACACAACATCACTCATCAAGATTGAGTATACAGAATATAAGATCTTAATCTTAGCACCCCTCCTCTCCATCCCTCATTAAAAAATCCAAGATCCTACACTACTATGCATAAACTATAAAGATTGTAACTGTAATTTTAACTATAAATTATTTATAAACATAAGTAGGTATTTAATGTATATTTTTTATTATTATTTAATAATATGTTGTGTAAAATATATAATTTAAATGATATAAATTAGACTTTATTTTTTTACTTACTTGCGTAAGTAACGAGCAAAATTACAACAATTATATATCCATATATAAACTATTTTGAACTATTCCCAAATGTAGTATACCTATTATAATCACAAATAGATCTATCAATTTTATTTATAGTGGTTTTTCATCAGAAGACTAGTCCATAGGCGTGTGTACGAGAGGTGCAGGGCAGGGAAGGTTGCCATTTGTACGAGGTACGAGGAAGACCTACTATATCCTCGTAGACCTTTTAAACGAGAATTCCATCAAGATATAAAATATATATCTATTTTTATTTAAAAATAGATTTTATATACGAAAAACTAAATTACTTTGTGCCAATAACTAGTAACTACCTATACTCCCGCCAAATACTCCATCCTACTAAAGTACCTACATTCTATTATTAACATATCTACCGGGTTCGTAATATTCGTGTACTGGTACCCAATCCCAATTTACCAGTTACTAGTTATTATAACTATACAAATAGCAGCACAAACTCATAACTTTTATCATACAATATTTCCCCACTAACTAGTTGGGTAGTAGTTACCTACTAGTAACAAGTGACTTCCGAGTTCCAACTGCCGAGCACCGAGCTATATTGATTAGTCTGTACTCTGACACTCTGTACTTGTAATTTTCGTTGTTCGCATGTTTAAGTGTTGTCGTTATGAACTACATTACTGTAAAATATGTTTAACGAAGAAGATGAAAAAGTTGACATTCATTTAACACCACCCAGAGCAGTTGTTAAAAACCAACAAACACAGGGCACAAAAGTTTCGGGCAAAATGGCTAAATAAGGCAGGATTAAAACATGGTTGGTTCCTGTTGACGATCCAGGCTAGTGTAAATTGTGCAATTGCAAAATGGTCGCCGAACTCACCAACATTCCAATCTGAAAAACGGGAATTTTTACGCAAAATCTGTTTTCGATAAAATCGGTTTTGGCTTTTAGTGCAACTCTAAAACAAATGACCGTAGGCACATACAATTTTGACTGAGTGTTTATATTAGCATTTTCTATACACCATAACATTTTCCAAATATTTTAACTTATTTTGAGCTGTTTACAGACATTTTGCAGTTTCCATTTTTTTATTTTTTTTTATATAATTTGTTGGTTAAAAAGCTTGAAAATTTAACAGAAGGTTCCTATTATATTATTTCAAAGGCAGATGAAAAAAATTAAAAATCCATAGTCACAATTTTTTTTATAAGCATCTAAAGATCAAATATTGACAAAATACGTAAAAATGACGAAAATTTGCAAATTATTTTGAATTAGAAATTCATGAAAAATTTTCTTTTTAAATCTTAGATTTAAATTTAATACCATCCATTATACAGTGACCCACTTGTAACCTACTGTACAGCAGAGCGACATCAACTTATCCACCTTTTTTTGATAAAGGTAGACAATAATATTATGTGGAATCTTGTAATACATTTTCAAATCTTAGATTTAAAAAGAAAAATTTTTACGAATTCTTAACTCAAAATAATTTGCTAATTTTCGTGATTTTCCATATTTTGTCAATTTTTGAACTTTAAATGCTTATAAAAAAAAACTGTGACTAAGGATTTTTAGTATTTTTTATCTGCCTTTGAAACAATAGGTATACTTGGAGCCTTCTATTAAATTTTCAAGCTTTTTTGATAAACAAATAAAATTTTATTGATATTTTTAGAAAAAAAACTAAAAAAAATGAAAACTGACAATGTCCGTCACAATAAGTCAAAATATTTTGAAAATTTTATCGTGTATAGAAAATGGAAATGTAAACACTCAGTCAAAATTTCATGTATCCACGGTAATTTTTTTAAAGTTACACCAAAAACCAAAATCGATTTTCTCGAAAACAGATTTTGCGTAAAAATTCCCGTTTTTCCTTAATTTTTCTTTTGTTTTTTTGAAAACAGCGCTTTTGAAAACTACTGTGAAATTTAAATTTTGACCTCCCCAATGCACCAACGATATTCACTTTCTGATCGAACAATAGATACTGAAGTTGAAAATCGTAGCATTATTTCGACTACTTATCGTGTACACAGACACAAAAAAATTAAAAAAAATAAAAAATAAAAAAATAAAAAAACACACATCATTGTAAAATCAATACATTCATCGTTCCACTCAGAATCTAAAAAACTAATAAAATTGGAAACTTAAAATGTCCCTAAGCAGTTCAAAACAAATCAAAATATTTTGAAAATTTTATCATGTATAGAAAATGCTAATATAAACATTCAGTCAAAATTGTATGTATCTACGGTAATTTGTTTTAGAGTTATACCAAAAACCAAAATCGATTTTCTTGAAAACAACTTTTGTGTAAAAATTCCCGTTTTTCCTTAATTTTTCTTTTATTTTTGCTTTTGAAAACTATAGGAAATTTCAAATTTTGATCTCCCGAATGCACCAACTAGATTCACTTTCCCATCAAACAAGATACTGTTGAAAAAAATGGAAGCAGTTTTACTGCCCCAAACCGTGATGACAGACACAAAAATAAAAAAATAAAATAATAAAAAAACACACATCATTGTAAAATCAATACATTTATCGTTCCACTCAGAATCTAAAATATTAAATAAATATTTCAATATTTATGCAGTATAGATATTAGATTAATGGGAATATATAACTTGGTAGCTGGTACTAGTAATTATATAGATACCAGAGTGTACCACTGATTAATATGTACATGTCTTGTTAAGAGAGGGCCCAAAAATATTGTAGCCCCCCTCTCCACCGAAATGCAGGTCTGCGTACGCCTATGGTCTAGCTGATAAATATCCATTTTACGAAGGCAACGACTTTTTATACTTCTTTAACACACAAGTCATGCGTCATACTATACTCATATTATTATTAAAATAACCTATATGTCTATCTAACTTTCACATCTAGGTAATATATAACATTCAGCTCAATGAAGTTATTCAATTTTGAAGTGCATCAAAACTTATTTTGAAGCTATACTAGTAGTTGTTATAAGAGTCGAGTTTAATATTGTTTAAGTTGCGAAACCTCCTAAAATAAAAAAATAAATATCTATAGATAGTTGACATTAATTTAGCTCAATCAACTGGAACCCAAAGAGTATTGACAGTATTGCATATAACTGATGAGCTATGGTATAATCATCGAAGAAGCACAATTCGTTAGTAGGTACAATAATACGTCATAAAGAGTTTTCGAATTTCGATATAAAAAACTAACCTACCATCAATCATCATAAAAGACTATATTTTGATTATTCAGAAACCAAAACCTAAGTACCCAAATCGTCTGCTCATTAGTTTATTGTGTGACTAATATTTTTTTTTTATGCTGGCAATTATAATTATTTATTTATATATTATTATATAATATACACACAATGTACTATAGATAAGGCGCATAATAGGTATAGTGCTAGAACAACTGAACCAACAAACCAATTATTTTAGGGAATCTTTTTTCTGGTGTCACTGGTATTAAATATAATTATTTAATTTTAAGTGATCAAAAACCAAAGAACTAGTTCCGTCCCTCTTCCACCCGATATCGACCGCCTTAAAATATAAAAAGTTGAAGTTATACAGCATTGAAAACTTGAAACGTAAAATCATATTACTTTACACGCGTTGACGACGTTATACATCGTATACATCATAATATTCATAATAATAGATACACTATTTCTATGTGATATTGTTGTATAATAGATGATAACTTAATTACTATTTACTATCTTAAACATTTAAAGATAGATATCTATAATATTATGATAAGTCAGACTCTAAAATTATTATACCAGACCACTTTTATGATCAGTGAATGTTGGGAGTGGTTTTTGTAATACTAAACAATACCCTGCAAACGTCAACGCGCAAAACGCATGACTGTAATCTTTGCAGAGTTATTATGGTAGTCAGTGGTTGTGTTTAAAATAATGTGGCTCTGTTAAAACGAGAAGTAATTTTGACGAATAAAATGTAATTATACAAACAAAAATATATATAAGTGTATTATATAATGAGTTTAACTTATTAATTATATCAGTATGTTTTTTGTTAAAAAGTTTTAATACCTACTTATTGGGTAATGTATTTAATGCTGTTATATATAACATTGGGGTGGTACTGCAACTCAATTGAATGACAAATACAAATATATACAAATACAAATAACAGTTATTATCTTTAAAATAAGGAGCTTTTTAAACTTTTTATACAGTTATTTGTTTAATTTAAATATGTTGATTATAATCAGGTAATTTAAAAAATACAAACCATATTCTAATTAACAGTAAAGGTAATTAAAATATAGGCATCTATCATATCTACAGGCAAGTATAAGTAGGTACCTATCCAAAAAACTTTATAATTTTTTTTTAATGTTATGTAAATTTCTAAAATTAGCTCAATCGACTAATGTCTTAATTATACAATTATCCTTGATAAGAATCTTATCATCTGATGATTAAGGGCATAGGCAATAGGCGGAAAACAGGCCAAATCCGGGGAAATAATTGGAACACCAAGAATATTTTTTTTTTAATTATGGTTTTCCGCACATAATAGGTATTTGATCTATTTTAATGTTGTATTTGGATGTATTTTGGCTCCACATACCTATACATATGTCCATATGGGAAACTTCGTTCTCAAATGACGTTTTTAAAGAATAAATATCGATCAAGATTAACTGATCTCCGCCTTAAAAACACTCTGCGCATTAGTTGTTCTCCGAGAGTACCAAATTTTAAAAAACTGGTTAATATTATATTATATTGAATAAATTGCTTTGAATAGCTTTAATTGTATTTTTACATTTTTAATACAATTATAAGCACATTAATTAATTGTTTTTTCTGGCCTTTGAAAATGTTTTTCAAATTTACTGGATTGCCATAGAGTTTAATTGCTGACCCCTGATGGCTGATATAGACTATATAGAAGTCAGATTTAATCAAGAAACATTAACTATAATAAATAGTACCAGCCAATTAGTAGAGCTAGAAACTAACCACGATGATATGGCGAATTTGTGCCAAACCTCTGATTTGAAGCCGAATGAGTGGCTCACAGTTCATGGTAGGGATGATTTGTTAATTATTTTCAAATGTATTCAAAGTCTTTAAAATATTTCTAACTATACCAGTTACAAGCTGCTCATGTGAAAGGACTTTTTCCAAACTAAGTTTAACGAAAACCAAAACTGCATTATGAATCAAGATCGCCCAGATGGTTTATTAATCATCAGTGTAGAGCAAGAATTGGCAAGAAGTATAAGCTTTGGTGATGTCATTAAGTCTTTTAAAGTATTGAAATCATATGAGAGAGAAAAATGGATTTATAAACACTTTATTATTATCAATAATATTTACTATATTGTATATATGTAATTTTTATTTTAGTTTTAAATGTATTTTTATTGACACGTGCCAATGGTTATACTACCTTGGTCATATTTGAAAAATATTCCCATCATTACGAGTTTTTTAACATAAAAAATAATAGGTCTCACGATTTAAAAAATTGTTATGCCTCTAGGCCTCTAGGCGACCAAAGTCTGAAAACGACTATTATGAATAATTTGTAAATTTTTGAAATTTTGATAAAATACTTATAATAAGAATGTAACTTATAATATAATACTATGTATCTATAATATTTATTAACTACCTACTATTATAACAACTTATAAGGTACCTTGTATCAGGGCCTAAAATACATCTGATTTCGGAGGACACACCACACACTTATTAATTGAACTGTTACTTTTAGGCTTTGATAGTTTTCTATCGCAAAAAAACCTGTCGGGGTTGTAACTCACAAAATACCCCCTCCACTTATATATACCATTTATCCTGTAAGTGAGTTAGTGAGGTAATTTTTATAATTATTTTAAATCACTAAAAGCAGTAAAAGTCCACGGTGTAGTAAATTGAAAAATATTTAAATATTTTTGTATGTTATCATCAATTAGAATATAATTTATGTAACTATTAGTTACTATTAAATAGTTTATAAGAATATTCAAGGTTTTTAAAAAACAAATTTGATTATGCTTAGAAAATATTAAATAATATTGGATTTGTTAAATAAACTGTTATAATATAATATTATATGTATATTATTAGGTACTATGTAGATCCTTTTAGTTATATTTATTATAAGACAAAATAACTATTTATAATTCTTTAAAACCCGATTTATGATTATAATAATCAGTTTAATATTTTAACATATTTTAAACTTAAAATAAACAACAATACATATTTATAATATACTATAGTACCTAGTATCTACCTATACCTAATTATATAATACTATGACAATATTCTATAAATTACAATGTTTATACTAGGTAGTTAATATTTCAGTAGGTATTAGTGGTAAACAATATTGTATTTCAATAGAAATAGGAAATAATGTGTAGCATAGAATAATTTAAATATTTTAAGTACCTACATGTTTAGTTATTTTATTCTAAGGCAGGTATTTAATTACTTTGAATTGACCCATTATCATTTCTTCTTTTTTTATAACAAACTTGACCCTAGTATAAAAAGAAAATAAGTAGGTAATTAACTCTAGTTAACAGAATAGGTAACTAGTAAATTAAAATATCAAATGATTAATGTTTGTTATTTCTACAAAACTAAAAACACGTTATATAACTTGGGATACACATTTGTCATTCCGGGGACACACTTTGATTTTCAGGGGACACAAAGTGTGTCAGGGGACACAGTATCTTAGCCCCTGCCTTGTATTACATTTCCAGCTTTTTGACCCCGATTTTTTTATCAACAGTTATAAAAAAAAACTAAAAGTTAATATTCAAATGTCTATAAATAGCTAAACGAGTCAAAATAATTTAAGAAGTGCATAGGAAATGATAAAATGAACATTTGGTGAAAATTTCAAGTATCTACGGTTGAATCACTAACTTTAGTCACGACAAATAAGAAAATCATTCGATGAAAATTCTTTAACTTACGGCTGAAAATCCAATGCCAAAAAAATTTTATCTTCTGACTTCTTAACAATTATTTTAGATTTACTCTAAACTTTTTTTGAATATCCATTATCTTAACAACAACTTGTATGAACATTGTATCACATTTTCAAGTATTTTGACCAAGCAAAAAATTTTTTATCGCAAATAATTTAAAATTAGGTAACTAATAAAAATCAATATTTTCTTTAAATAGCATTTTCTAAATGTCTATAGAAAGCATAAAAATTTTGAAAATCTTATAGTGCAAGTGTAGAAAATGATATTAAAACATCCGGTGAAAATTTAAAGTATTTACGGTTATTGGTTTTATAGTTACACTAAAGAAACTAAATCATTTTTTTCAAAAACCTGGTTTCACGTAAGAATATCTGTTTTAATTTTTTGTTTATTTTTCCAAAGTTTTGAAGACTTTATTGTTAACCTCTCAAAAATACCGACTAAATTCACTTTCCATCAGAAAAAGATGGTGAAGTTGAAAATCGAAGCATTATTTTTACAAGGAAAAATGTTTAGATAGAAAAAAAACACATCATTGTAAAATCAATACATTTATCGCTCCGTCAGCTATATCTAAAAACTATTGTAATCTAATGTTAGGTATATATTATAAACTTTGTGTAAGCATTTGGAAAACTAATACTGAAGTTATAGATCAATAATAAATATGTTAGAATAATAATACTTAATAATATTTGAACATAAAATATCGTGTACCTATTTCTGTTAGTGGTTTCGTCTTTGGTTCTAAAAATATTTTTTGATAATCACCCGATATCTACTATAAGTACTACCTGAAAATTGAAAATTGCAAGTAGGTATACCTAGTTATAGAATATTTTGTTAACGTCACAGAAAATTCTAATGGGTATCATCGTAAACTTAGTGACTATAGATACGTATATACGAAGATAGGTACGCTAAAAATATAGAATTGAGTTTACGCCGTACCTACATTCGTATACCTCCCAATTACCAAATAGTTAATATATCACTGATTAGGTAGAACCTACATAGGTACTTACTTATTTCAGTTAGGTATAATCAGTAACCATTCGTTAAATTCCTTATACGCCTAGATTCTTTATATATATGACGTAATTATACGCTACTAATGTTATAGGTGTTTAAATAAAATCAATACGGGTACCTAGTACTTATAGTAGGTAGATAAAATGGTTTTATTTTTTATACAACAATAGGTACTATACTAGACTAAAAATACTTACCTAAACTGAATTTTTTGTTCGTCAGTCGAGAAATTTGTTTTCGTAGTGATTTCTTTATTTTTATAAATAAATGTAGTTATTAGGTACTTACATTATAATATGTCTATATACATAAATACATTTCTTCGTTATATGTAGGTAGGTACCTATTATATATTCTATGTTGTATAGAATAAGTAGGTATGTACCTACTCGCGTAGATAAAGTTTTATAAATAAAATGTAAGTACTGATTCTTAAATGTTTAATACCCAGGTGACTAGGCGCAGGTGGCTAGGTTCAATACAAAATGAAAGTAGGTATACCTATATATTATGTTATATCATTGATTATACATAGTATAATTTAATATTATACTATGCATAATCAATGGTACCTACCTATAATATTATTACAAATTATATATAGGTACTTTAGTACTTATATTAAATATAAAATACCTTCGGAATTTAAATAATAATGCTTTGCGTAGGTACTTCAATATATTATTCTCGGTTCCACTGCCAGCTGTAAATAATTTATCATATACACTTTAGAAACAAATAATAATTTTTTTTACAATCATTTAGAGTTAAAATTTGTTTGAATTCGTCAAAACCACGAACATTTGCAAACCATTTTGTATTTAAAAATGTATAAAATGTTCAATTTGTATAGCTATAGGGATTGAAAGTGTAAAACAAGGTTTTTCATACTGCAATCAAAAAATCTAAAACATAATATAAAAGCACCATTTTTTTTATAGATTGGCTAAGCTCAAATTTGGACTAAATTAGATATTTAAACGAAGAATAACAATTTTAGTTATTTTGAAGTCATTTATAAATATTATTCGTGGATACTTGAAACTTTTGAAGTATATTATTAATTACTATATTTTATTACACAATGACATTTTAAAATGCAATATTTTCTGCAAAAGTTAATTTAACCTACTGTATTACTAATAGTTAAATAAATTACCAACTATGTCATAAATATACTTATTAATATAAGCTTACAGACCATCTTCACTCAGAATCATTTTCGTAAACAATAATTGTATAATTCAAATTTAACACATTGTACAGCAGAGCGGTACCTACCTACTTGTCCAACTTTTTTTTATTATATTTGTTTTATTACAAAAATTTACAATACAATCAAAGTTCAATAGAAATTACATGGATACCTTCACAATATCACATGTCGTCATTACTTGGTAACGAGATTCCTAATTAGACAACAGATCTGAGGCCAGAACAATCTTACAACCCACAATCACTTGACATAGGTCCAGGTTAATGATATTTAAGTCTCCATCAATCAAAAAATTAAGTTTCAGAAACTAGTTTCAATTAGAATTTAAATATCAATATATTATATCGCTGGATGATTTTAATATCAACAGATTATCGTGCTCAAATAATTGTTCGATTAAATTTTGCAACGTTGGAAAAAAAAAAATATCGAACGTTCTCAATCGTATTTTACCGTATAACACAGACTCAATAACACAAATACTAACAACTAACATATTTTCGTAAGCAGGTACATAGGCGCAATTTGGACTCAAGTGTGCTTATCACCCCCTATTTTAAAACTAGCACACCCAAAGTCGTGCATGTTCATTTTCATTGTAATAGTCATTATAACCATAAGATAATATGAAATAAAATAGAGAGACTTCGGCACCCCTAGTTTTTTCATTGAATTTGCTCCCATGGCTAGGTTATAAAAGCAGTACCTACTGCTTATTTATAAAATAATTTTAAAGTATTTATATATTATTTTTATATTTATTGGAAGATATTATTTATAAGTACCATTATGTATAATTAGGTAGGTATTTCGGAATTTTTTGTACGTGCTATTTTTACACATTACGATACCTACTAAATATGGAAGTAATAACATAGGTATTTCTTTATTTGTTAGACGATTTTTTTGAAAGTAAATGTTCTAAACCCACAATACCTACCGCACTTATAGTGCTTTAATTGTTATTGGCCCCATCGATAACAAATTATGTTTTAACGCTAACAACTTAACAACACGTCTTTTAGATTGAATTGTGTTAAATTTTAGCCGCCGAGATAAATGAAATGTGTAGGTACCTACATCATTATTGCAGATTTTTAGCAATATATTATAAATAGGTACGTAATATACACTTAAATTTAAAAATATTGGCGTTTACTTCAGAGTTAAGATTAATAAAACTTGAAATGTTATAGACCATAAAAAGTTACCATAGTTTTCAATTTTTGTACATTTTTTTACTGTAATCTATTTTTTTCTTTTCTTGATCCTGATTCCTGACACCTAAGTAATACGTTAATTGTGTCTAATAGGTACCTACCCACCTATCTCTTGATATGTAGGTACCCAAGTAGAAATAAAATATTTATTTAATATTGAATTAATTTTCTTAATGGCTATAATAGTTTAGTAGTCTATGCTGTAGATATGTACTTCCAACGGCTGTGAATTTATTTGTTTTTAAATACCTTATGTGGGGTACCTATACTCAACAGGCCACTTATAGTATGGACCATTGTAATATATTATAATTATTCATTACACAAGTTTCAATATTGGCTTACTTAGCTTAAATACTTAATAACAAAAATTGTAAGTGTAATTTATTTTGTACCTAACAATAGTTATATCAAAAATATTGATTACCTACATTATAATCTACATTTTATCAATTAATAATTGGAAATTAAGTTAGAAATGGTTTATTAAATAAGCCTTGAAAAAAAAAACCTATTCAAAGAATTTGATTTAAACTAGTCACATAGACCATTGAGTATAACTTAGTAAATTTGTTAAGAGGGCGCTACCAAATATTTGTTGTCTCCGTCTTACAAGTGCGTAACATAACAAATTTACGCTCAGCTGATCATGTTTAGCTCCGTTAGTTTAAAAATTTGAGTGAATTGACCTATTATGAAACTTGATGGTAAGAACATTATCTGTGTTTGTATGTGGGTTTTTACAATAATTCAATTTTAAGTGAGTTATTAGCATTTTTAAAGTTTGCTGTATTATATACGCATAATTTGCTAAAAAATTAAACCATCGTAAAAAACCTACTTACAAATATAGATAATGTTCTTACCATTAAGTTTCATAATAGGTCGATTTGCTCAAATTTTTAAACTACCGGAGCTAAACGTGATCTGCTGAGCATAAATTTATTTGTTACACACTTGTAAGACGGAGACAAAAAATTTCTGTGAGTATCCTCTTACAACTTAAAAATATTGGTGTTGAGCAGTTAAAATTTTTAAGGGATCATATTATTACAGTTTCAATGAAACAATAAAAAAAATTATATTCTTCAATAATCATTTATCATATTACACAGAACAGTCGACAAGAGAATATAGGTAGTTTTAAATCATATTTGTTACATATATATTTTAAATTTAAACAACAAGTATAACATAGTTAACAAATTACTATCCTTAATATTACAACACTGTTTTAATTTCGCTTAATTCTAAATTAAATACATAATTTTTTTTCCACCATAAACATTAATATATAAGATCTATTCAGATGCTTAAAAAAGGAACTCGCTAGTTATACCAACTCAAATTTGCTTTAATACATCTATTAGAAACCTCCAGTAAAATATATTCTAATTAGGTAAACAAATTATTAGTAGCTAATGGGTAGTTATTTACCAAATGTCTTATTAGTTAGATTTGTCCTACTAAAAAAAAAGCAAAAACAAAAAAGGGATCCAATAGTCATAAACTTTATACTAATAAACCAGCCCTACCGATATTAATAGCATTAGGCGTCTTGAGCCGAGATAGACGGCACAATTAAATGGTTGATACTGTGATTATAAATATATTGTCATAGTATATAGTTATAGTTTATACTACCACCAGTACTCTCGTGGATCCAATTTGCATTCACAGAGCTGGTCTATGAGTATAAAGTCTATACAAATAGTAGATCGACATACACAGATATTAAGATAATCTAATAAAGCATTTAAGCATTAAATTACATACAATATAACAGTGCTCTCAAACATAATATATTTAAATAAATCAACATTTCATTAATACCTTAATTCATTCACTCAGCCTTATAATAATTAAAATTATATATCATATGGATATTTATGTATACCTATTTGTATATTTTACATTTTTTTGTTTTTTTGAAATATTTTTGTACAAAAATATATTTTATTTTTATAACACATACATAAACTTTTCACCCAAAACAGTAAGTGATACATATATAAGCTACTCACATAATGTTATTTTTGTATATTGAATAAATTATTAAATACAATTATAATAACTAATAATAAATAGTAGGGTAATCTAAAAAAAAACTCACAATCGTCTTATTAACGTAGTATAACATTTGACATGCCAATTTTCTTTAGGATTCTAAGAAATAAGGTTAATGACATTTAAATAAATTAGGTAGGTAACTCAAATGTTGTATTAACAAAAGTGCTATTTGTTTTTGGTTAAAAATACAATAAAACATCCTGAAAACATTAAGTTTCTCAGTGTGATAAAAAGGTAGTATAACATGATGTTTAACACGAAACATCAATAACAAATTACTTTATGGTTTTATAATAGAAAGAAAAACAACAAAATTAATAATAATATAACAGAATCCCATAAAGTTTACTAAAAAAAACATTCTAAAAGGAAAAAATTGGACGGTTGTATAATTTGCCATTATAAACAATATCAAAAATACATTTTGGAAATTTTCTATCTGAACAAGCCTATTAAATAATTTAGTATTTTTTTCATTTCTAAAAGCAACCAAAAACATAAAGTTAAAAATTATATTACTATAATTTGAATATTTAATTACCATCACATGTGTTACTGTCATAATACACACATGTGGTTTGACTATTTTTTAATTTATGGCTTGAAATAAGTTATTAAAACAATAATTACAGATAAATAAAATTCCCAAAAATGAATAATGTTTTTAAAAGGGCATATTTTTGCTATCACAATATTTAAATAAATCACAATAGATAGACAAGACAAAAATTACAAATGTTTACAAATTGTCCAGAGTGGAAATATATAAATAAAATTATTATAATACGTATAACATATAATCAAAAATCATATTAAAATTGTATAGATCTGAAAATATAAATATTTGAGCTGAAATAAGTTGTTTAAACATTGTTATACAAAATTTAAATAACAGTGCACAAGAATAATAATTTATACAGTTCAAAATAAAAAGGGATTCAAATAACTTTAATTTAGACGTTCAACCAATATTTTAGTTAGTTAACAATCTAAACCTATGAATTAGTAAATTGGAGAATATTTTCTAAACACTTAAAAACAATTTTAGGAATAGTGGCAAACAATGTCTATAAAATACAATTCTTCGATAATATAACTTGTAATTATTTTAAATATGAAAGATAATATTTGAATAATTAATTTGAATATAAGAACCGATGGATTCAATGTGATTAAATCTATTTGAATCCAACCAAACAAAATGTATGAATTATTGTGAGAAATGAGTATAAAAACATTTTTAGTGACTAAAAATGTATTATTTATTTTAAAGATAAATATATTTTATTAGATTGGTATTTTAGTATAATAAAGTTGATTTAAAAGCTTTGATATTAGTTTATTGTCTGCCAACTGGTATTTTCTAAATTATCTAACGAGAAATTCTATGTACAGAATAATTATACATATTACATATTTAATATGCATTACAAGTACCTATATAAATATACTTAATGCATCATAACATTTTATTTACTAGACTAGAAATTATCAATTTGAGTAGCTAAAGTCTGTGTATTAATAGGAGAAGGATTAGGGAACATGTTAATAGGTTGATCTGCAAAAGACATGGTTGGTTCTTTGTTTATAACATCCTTATATTCATCAATAGATTCATTGACTTCGGTAGCTGTTTCTTCATCATCACCTAAAATTTTTAGAGCTACCACTAGATCTTGTAGGATTTCAGTTTCACGTTGCTCAATTAATTGATAACGATGGTTAAATACTGATAGATGAGCAAACACACAATTTAAATGTGTATGCAAATTTAGTAGTACTAACTCACGAAAGTGACTATGGTAAAGATGTGCTATAACGTGAAACAACAATCTTAAAATTTTTTTTACTACAATCTCCAAGCCAACTGGAAATTCATTAGCTGTAACAATAAACATAATTAATGCATAAGTAAATTTACAAATTTAAAAAATGTATTATTATATACTGTTAAAAATATATTATGTACCATATTTAGTTGGAAAAATTGTCTCATCATTAATAGTTTTTTGAACAAACGTCATAACATAGTCAATGTATAATGGAGCAGCAACTCGAGATTTTTTTCCTTTTTCGTCAAACCACAAATATGTTCTAAAACAAAATTTAAAATGGGACACATTAAACAGTAATAATAGAGTATTATTTTAGCTGAAAAGCATACATATCATTTTTTAATAATCGATAATAATTATCAAAAAAGTAGCCTAAATGTTAAATCAAAATTACTAGAATTGTACCTAACGTTTGTAAAGTTTAATATCAATGAATATTTCCCATTTCTTATCGTTAATTACGTTATTAATCAGACATGACCAATAACCATGTGTCTCAGCAGTATTGTTATATTGTCTAAATGTAAATTTTATGATCAAATTTATTGTTTGGGAGTTTTAAAAGAATAAAACTTTTAACACCATGAAACTAAACATAAAGACAAATTTAAAAATCTAGTGGGAACAGAACAGGTAGTAAAAAGTAATTTGATAAAAAAATATACATTTTTTTCTAATTTAAATAATCAATACATAATAAACAGAGCTCGGGACTTTATGCATTTGTATAAATTGTTCAGGAAATAGATAAGAGAAATCGGATTTGATACATATATGTTTTTGGATATAAGGAGATAAAATTAAAATTTTTTTTTGCATATTCTATATTTTTTTAAATTTCATTAACGATTTATAAGAAAAATTAAAAATATTAATGAAAAATTTTCATTTTCGATGCGTTGTAAATAGGGCTCGGATTTATATGTATTTATATAACCAAAGTATGTATTTATACAGTAAAAATATGTACATAAATATGTGTTAAAGAATTCAAAATATGTATTATCGAAAAAAAAAAATAATAATTAATAATAAAATAAAATGTAATAAAAAATGCATATTTATCTATAGTTATCTAATTATCTTGATTACAATTAATAATAACCTGCACTTTTAAATTTTCGAATTTAAAAGATAGTTGATATAATATATAGTCATGATAACCTTTCAATTATTCTAAATTTGAAGAAAAGACATTAAAACAGTATAATTGTATAAATATGTGAGAAAAAATTGAATAATTGTGAAATATGTAAAAACATGTATTTATGACAAAATATGTAAAAATATGTAAAATCAAATATAGCTCGTTTTATCAAAAATATTATGAAACAAATTTATTACTTGCCGAAATTAGTTTATCATGTCGCAGAGAAAATATGTATTTACATAATAATCCGAGCCCTAGTTATAAATATGTTATTTCAAAAACAAACATGCAGATGGTACATTGTTTATTCTAAATTAATTTTGTCTATATAATTTCATTTGCAGTAAAGCCGATAATCAATAGCGTGACTGTGACCAATACCATTTCATTTGGAGAACCCATTTAATTTTTAGCTCTGAAAACAATATTAATTTTATTTATCTGATTGGTATTAATTTGTTTGCCAGTATTCAGTGATCGTTATCATGTCAATGTATTTATGAATATTTTGTCATGTTTGTATAAAAATATACCTGTGTGCGAAAATGAATTGAATTAATTTTAATTGTTACATATAGAAGAAGATGCTGAATTTTAAAAAAATCCAGACATCAACAGTTTGGCCCTATTTCTTTTATATAGTTTACATAAGTTTTTTTTTAAATTTAATTTGTCTAAGTACTTCTAAAATGTATAACCCATAATTAAGTGCATATTTTGATATTATGTTATGCATATGTATGAGCATATTTTCATGATTTTAAGTGCATAAAGTCCAGAATCCCGATAATAAAAAAGTATATTTATCACTGTAACTACAATAAAATACAATATTCTATTAACTTAAGAGGATGTTGCACCCGTATGTGAGTTCTCCGTCTTACACACGTACGACATAGACAATTTTTGTTCACTAGTTTTAGTAGGGTGCTGTCAGTTATGACATTGGAGTGAATTGACTACCTAATATCAAACTTTTAATTAACAAAATTATCTGTGTTCCCTCATTGGTTTTTACGATATTTGAATTTTTAAGGGTGTTAGGAGTATGTGCAACATTAATATTTGGAAATACTCATAATTCACTTAAAAATTCAAATATCGTAAAATCCAATGAGAGAACACAGATAATGTCGTTACTCAAAAGTTTAATAATAGGTTAATTTCTCTCTATTATCAAAACTGAAAGCAACTTGTTGAAACTAGCGAACGAAAATTTGGTGTGTCGTCAGTGTGTAAGATGGAGACAACACTTTCGGGTGTAATGTCCTTTTAAAAGAAAAAGTTTAAATTCTTGGTCCACCAAGAATTTTTTCTTTATCGCTTCGTTAATAAATGGTTGGTGAACAGTGGTTTAATTAATATACATAATTATTTTAACAATAAAAAATTATTAATACAACAAAACTTCTATATTATGAAGTCACAACCAAAAAAAATTGTACTATTGAGAATTTTGTTAAATAGAATTAAATAAATACAGTACAAATTTTGTTTTGTTCTCAAAAATTTTTAGTCAAACAGAAAATGTTTTTAAATGGAAGTTTTGCTGTACTATTATTAGTTATATTTTTTAATTTATAATTCATGAAATACCTATAACTTGGCCCAACCATATCAGGACATCCCGAAATTGTACAGAATTCTGACACAGTTCCATAAATCAAGTTGGTGTTGTCAAAAATTGAAATTGCTAGGATAAATAATAAAATTAAATTAAAAATAAGAATCAAATGTTGGCAAAAAATTATAATTACTTACTATGAGAAGCGAGCCACTCATTAAAATCTATTCCATTTGGCATTTCAACTAATATCCTAAGATCAATATCAGGTAACTTCTTTTCTAATACGGCTTCTTCCAAATACAATTTGTTATCATCATTACATGATGATTCCTTGTCTTTGGCCTTTCGACCTTTCCTATAAACAAACAAATATATAATTTAAAATTAAAATTAATTGTACTTTAATGTTTAAATATTTATTACAATCTATCATTATTTCTGTTCTTCTGTTTTTCTGCCACCACTTTATATACTTAAATTTTTTATTTAGTCATATAAACACTAACTAGACCCGAGGTTTATACTTTTCACTAAACAACCCATTTTGGAAAATGTTTACATTTTGGAGAGCCACGATGTACTAATGACTTTTTTTTTATTCATTGATGATCACTATATTTGCAATAACTTTTAGTCTATCAGAGCTATGGTGACACATCTCAGGTGTACTTGTAATCATGTATAATGATTATTGATTAATAATAAAACTAAATTAAATTTTAAATGTACAATATAGTTACACACAAAATATTTTGTTACTGTATCATATTTATTTAAATTTATACCTATATTAATACATAAAATATTTTATATTATGAAAAAATATATAAATATTTCAAAACTTAACACAATTCAGTTTGAGAACCTCTGATCTATACTAGTGCCATTCAGAGAGCGCTACTCGCTGGCGCATCCAAATGAACAATCTCCGCGTTTTCATACCCAAATTTCTCCCACTCTACCCTATAGTTGTAGCAACAATGGTTGTGGCGACAGCGACGGCCAGAGTTGACGGCGGCCAGCGTACTGGCAGATTAAGTGGTGGGAATGCGCAAGATTGGACGAGTTTTGGGCGCCGCCCAGTAGCGCTCTCTCAATGGCACGAGTATAGACAAATAGTCAAAATTATAATAAATAAAATACGTTAATGAGATTAAAGTATAAACCTTGCATAAAAAGTTTCTTAGCTTGTAAAGTAATAAATATTTAGTAAAAAGCTTGAATATTTAACTTAAATTGTATTATCAATAAGTAAATTTGTATTAAGACTATAAGTATTTGACTAGGTATATAATGAAATTCCCCATTTGACTATAATATGAGTGTTGATTAAAACACATTAATAGATGTTACAAATAATTACAAATTAATATAAATATATATTTTATAACATGGAACTATGATACATATAAATTATTTTTAAAAACCCAATTGAATAAATAGTATAATACCAATAATTATTAATACAATTTAGACAAGGCTGATATAAGGACATAGAAGCTATTATTTATATAATATCAAATAAATTTACAAAAAGGTATAAATATAAATATATAATGGTATCTAATAATACCAACCACCAACAATACTTTACATGTTTATTGTTTATACTTTATACATTTTTAATTTATTTTCTGGTCCATTCTTATGGTTTATAGATCCGCCCATGGAAATGGATAATATAATATTTACTAGTATATATTATAATATTTTTAATAATATATGACAATAAATCTATATATTATTTTATATGGGTGTATTTCCTGTATTATTGTCTTAATTAAACATAATATATTCACAAATTAGTTCAAAAATCAATCTTCAATATATTTAATATAAATTTCTAGCTCAAAGTCAGGAAAACACTACTTAAATTATGTAATTCCTCTATTTTTTAAACTTAATTAGATACAATTATTTGCACTAAGAAAATCTATACTAAATGTTATCAATTACTATAATCTTTATATTGTATTCTTACTTTTGACTATAATAGAGCTATAAAGGTCACTGCAGCGGTGGCGGTAAAATTCTTTTGTCTTGGCAGTGCCGGTAAAATTGTGTCCGAACTCATTTTGCCGTAACCATTACCGCCACCGCTACAGTGTGTGGGGACCGTGATACATGTATATAAATAAAATAAAAAATATTTTATTTAAGAGGACATGCGGGTAGCATGTGGTGTCTCCGTCTTACAAATTTACAACGTAGCCAAAAACTTTTTTTTAACAACTTAACTGCTTCTGTATTTATAGAAGAATTACCAAAATTTCACAACACATAGGGAAGAACTTTTTCTGTGATGTAACGTTTTTAGTTTTTGGATAACATAAATACAATTAAATTAAAGTTATCAGTTTGAGAACATTAGGTATTTTTGTTCTTTTTCATTTAATTAATAAAAATGATTGGTTAGTGTTATTAAAACAATTAAAACGCTACGTCAAGTTCTTCCCTATGACATGCGTTGTGACTTGAATTACTATAAATACAGAGAGTGTAAAGTTGTTACCAGTAAAACAGTTTTAGGTTATATTTTACATTTGTAAGACAGAAACAACACTTGCAGGTAACATGTCCTCTTAATAATATTATAAATATTTAAAGGGTTATTTAAAATGAATCATCCTATGCTTTTCACCCGAATTTTTAGATCATGTTATCTATGTAGTCTATGTTCTTTTGGGGATAGATATTATAAGTCTTATAATATCTATGGGGATACCATATATAATATGATAGTATTACCAAACATATTAACGTTCAAAATATACTGTTATTATTAATTGTCTAAATCATTTATAACAATAGGATATCTTAAAGATTCAATGTATATCAGTGGCATATTTATGGCTATTCTTTTACTTAATGCAAATTTATTTTAGATTATAATATAAATGTACATTTTAATGCTTTTAAAGTAAGGTATTTAGTATTTCCTCCCCCCTCCAAAAAAAAAATGGTTCACAGCTATGCCGCTGGTATAATAACACCATTATCATAATTACAGATGAGCTAAAAAATTAATAGTCAATCACATGGATATGCATGGAATGAATTTGAGTTCTGAATTTCCAATAGAAGTTGTTAAAGTGTGTAAGCCATATTAGAACATAGGTAATTTTATTCTATTATTTAATAAATTATAATATTATATTACTTTAAAGTATAAACCTAAAATTAAAACTAAAAATAAACAAGCAATTGAAATCAGATGAATCATTTTGAATAACTTTTAACATTGTATTATAAACAATTTTCTATAGTATTATATAATTTAAACTCAAAATATATAAATTAGTATTGTGTTAGTTTTATATTCTTAGTGATGTAAATGTAATTTTTTCTAGGATATACACTATATGGGGGAGGAGCATTGGGACTTTGCCCCTTCTCAATAACAAAATAAAATTTGGAGTAATCACCACCTATACGTACGTTAATTGAGACATCTAGCACCCCTAGATTTTTAACCATAATTACAGATTGAAATTACTTTTTATTACATAGTTATGTTCTGTTTGCTATGTATGGGGTAAAAAGAAAATAAATCTCTACGTACTATATTTTCTAAAATTATAACTAAATAAATAAATAATATAATAAAAATATAATTGATAATCTTTTGGATTCAACAATTTAAAAATGCATGTTATTAACAACTGTAATCAATATAATTGGATAAATATACATTTTTTATTACATATTTTTATTATATTATTAATTATTATTATTATTTTTGATAATACATATTTTGAATTCTTTAGCACATATTTATGTGCATATTTTTGCTGAATAAATACATACTTTGGTTATATAAATACATATAAATCCAAGCCCTAGTGATAACATAAAATTCTTTCTTCCATAAAATCTGCCATAAACTTTTTTTTTAACTTCATTAGTGCCCCCCATAGGTTTAGAGTAGAACCCTGCGGCTGTCCTTCAACCATAAAATTATAGTTTCCATAACCGTGTTCGGTTATGATCGGTATGATGGTTGACTATCATTAGACAAATGATAATTTTCCACTGTACAACCAAACTAATTTGTCAAAAATAAAGATAAAAATTTGAAAGTAATTTATGTTTTATTTTGAAGGTGTACCTTAGGGTTGCCATTCGTCCCGATTTCGCCGGGACACTACCGGTTTTTACTACAGTCCCGATATTTTTCATTTCCCGGCCGGGACGTGGATAAGTACCGGTTTCTTAAAATAAGTCCCGAATTGTTCACGTGTGAATAACAAACAATAAATAATTGTCGGAAATTTCCGAGATAGCCGAGGACCGATAATTTTACCGATAAAGTTTCATAGCGACATAGCGTATACAATTTATAGAAATAACGATTAGTCGTATATTATAGTCATATATTAGTCTTCACTCTTCAGTCATACGTATTTAGTATTAAATTACTTTGCTGTGTTCTGTGTTGTAGTTTTATTTTGAATTTTTATTTTTATGCTATTCTACGTGTTATTATTTCAAACATCATGGCTCCAAAACGATTATGCAGCTTCACTGACAAACTCCAAAATGAATTTCCATTCATTAAAAAGGTAAAAACCGAAAATAATTTTGATGTGCAATGTACTGTATGTTTGAGTACATTTTCAGTTAGCCATGGAGAGAAAACTGATATAACATATCATATGAATCCAATAACATAAATAGCACAAAAGTCTGCATTGACATCTGGCAAAGTAAATAATTTTTTT
>NC_042493.1:18282237-18283586 GCF_005508785.2 Acyrthosiphon pisum
AGAATATAATTTATGTAACTATTAGTTACGATTAAATAGTTTATAAGAATATTCAAGGTTTTTAAAAAACAAATTTCGCATTATGCTTAGAAAATATTAAATAATATTGGATTTGTTAAATAAACTGTTATAATATAATATTATATGTATATTATTAGGTATGTATGTACTATGTAGATCCTTTTAGTTATATTTATTATAAGACAAAATAACTATTTATAATTCTTTAAAACCCGATTTATGATTATAATAATCAGTTTAATATTTTAACATATTTTAAACTTAAAATAAACAACAATACATATTTATAATATACTATAGTACCTAGTATCTACCTATACCTAATTATATAATACTATGACAATATTCTATAAATTACGATGTTTATACTAGGTAGTTAATATTTCAGTAGGTATTACAGTAAACAATATTGTATTTCAATAGAAATAGGAAATAATGTGTAGCATAGAATAATTTAAATATTTTAAGTACCTACATGTTTAGTTATTTTATTCTAAGGCAGGTATTTAATTACTTTGAATTGACCCATTATCATTTCTTCTTTTTTTATAACAAACTTGACCCTAGTATAAAAAGAAAATAAGTAGGTAATTAACTCTAGTTAACAGAATAGGTAACTAGTAAATTAAAATATCAAATGATTAATGCAGTGGCGTAAAAACCGGGTGGGCAAGGTGGGCAAGCGCCACGGGCCCCGGGACCGAAGGGGGCCCCAGCCCAATATACAATACCTACACTATTGCCCATTGGTTATTTCTATATTCGTCATTCGATTCAAAATTTCACAAAAATAGGTATATTATTTTGATATCTGAAAAAAATACTAGGAAATACGGACCTTATATTGGTACTATATGTAGGTATAATATGGTTTATACGCTAATAAATAATAATATATTATTGGAGGCCCGATTTGGGAAAAAAATATTATCTACAACGTATCTCATATCTGGAACGACTGGAACTAATGGTTTATTAACTCAATGGCTAAAAATAAAATGGGAAAACAAAGTGATAAAGCCAACAACAACAATACTGTTATATCATAGCTTTCTAGTAAAGTTCAGACATTTTTTAATACAGTTCAAGACGTTTACAACTTTTTTAGTGTAAGTGCACCTAGATGGGCTTTACTAGCTTTAGGGAAAGAAGTTGAATCAAAAATACAAAAGAAAACCTTAAAGAGAGTTTGCCCAACACGATGGGAAGCACGCCACGACTCTGTATTCGCATTAAAGGAACGTTATTTGGACATAATCAAAGCACTTACTCATATTCTACTTACGTCTCATAAATCCGATGAAACAATTTAGTGGTTCCTTGAAAAA
>NC_042493.1:18283686-18287610 GCF_005508785.2 Acyrthosiphon pisum
TGATTGTAGGTATAATAAATAGGTAGGTATTTTCTTTTCTGAATTGTTTTAATCCATAAAGGAAAAAATTGAAACTTCTGGGTCCTTTTATTTATTATGTGGTCTATTTAACAGTATTATAATTATGTAAATCATTATCTAATTACCTTCTATAAATGCAATGGTGCCTAATAAAAAAATATTAAAAATAATAATAATAATGACCTATAATATTGATCCAACTACTTTAATAAATGCCAATGGTAGAACACTGACTACTAATATGGTCGCTACCATACATATATATATAAATATAATTAAACAACAGCACGGGGCCGAGGATATTAAATATTATTTATTATAATAACACAAACAAAAATATGTTAATAATTATGGATCTATAGTATTTATTTTAATTTGTATCATTTAAAATATTCAAATACATGTTCTGATGGACCTAACTTACTTTAATATTTTATAACCTTTATTTGACCATTATTCCATTGTTACTAAAGCTGGACAAAGAAACAAATTTCATAGGAAATGGTTGAGAAATTAAAACCTATGGCAAAATTATAAAAAAAAATAAAAATAAATTTTAAATTAGAACCATTTTACTATTTTAGCTTAAATTTAAAATGTACAAGAAAATCTTAATAAAAAATCGAAATCTATTGATCTATTAATTTACCCAGAAAATTAGAACAATATTACATATTGTCATATTGATAATATATATTTTAGTGGCGGATCCAGGGGTGGCAGTGGCCTCCCCCCAGACTGTTTCAACAGACTATAATTATGGCTATATGACATAAGTGCCAAAGGTACAAAAATGACCTATCATTTGCGTCAAAATTTGTAGGACATAAGCGCCAATCTAATATTTTATACCTGTTATACCCAACATATGACATAAGCGCCAAAGGTGCAAAAATTACATATCATTTGCACCAAAATAAATATTTTATATATTAAGTTGTTTTTTTTCAAAATTGATATATTATCTTATAAAAATGATATTATATGCGTATACTATATTATATTAATATTATTTTATATAAATAGTTATTTAGAAATTGCTGTCTTATAAAAATTATATTATATTATAAAATTAATAAATCATAAATTATGATATACCTACATGCAAAACAATATAAATTTAATATATTGGTTGATTTTTTAATCCCACTTTTTTCACATTTTCTACACGATTTATTTCACTATCCTGGTATTTCTTCCATTGTACAATTATTTATCAGATTATACATTTGTCGATTAAGATTAAACGTTTGGAGTTTTTGAAGGATATAGTTCTAAATTTAATTTATGTTATTTTAATATCTATTAGCCAAGGCACACAGGTACCTAGGATTTTAGCGCTTATGTACGATATGATTTTGGCGCTTTTGTATGATACGACTTTTTTTTTCTTATCTCATTTTGGCGCTTATGTCTTCCACCGATAATTATTATAGGTATCTAATTAACATAATCGATTCTTAATGCAACCATAGTAAAATTAACAACATTCCTTTAATAATCATTTCGTTCATATTTTTAGGGACATCAACCAGAGCATTATAATGTTAATGTATATTGTATTTATGGCTTAGAAGTTAGAAGTATTATTTTTAGGTGGCCCTCCAAAAATTAAACCCTGGATCCGCCACTGACATGTTTGTAGTCGGTGAAACTTTATAAATTAATAAAATTATCGATAAAAAATATTTACTGGTATACTATGACTATGCCTATACGAAAATAATGTTCAGGTCTTCAGGACAATCAGTATTATATAACATATTATGTAATATGTTTATGTTAATGTACATTTTATGTATACATGATACGATCTTTTTGACGGGCCATAACCCATACTTACTGTACTGAGTATACTAGGTACCTATTCTAATTTGTCGTGGTAATCGATATATGTTAATAGAATTCTGCTTTCTCAAAAATGTCTTTAAATATATAATCCCTAGTATGCGTAAATCGACCAGCCCATTAAAAGTTTTTTCAAGTTTCAATAATAATATTTAACTTTATCATATGTTTCAATCCAACGTGTATAATTCATTTGAGTCAATTTGGACCATTTAGTACTAGGGACAAATTTTTAATATCATATGTCAATAAATTTGACCTTTGTCCAAATAGCTGAACCTTTAATAAAAGTTTCCTACAGATTTTATTCTATATATTTGTTTTATAATATGTCAAACACTTACATGGATGAGAATACATAAAGCGTGCAGCTGGGTGCCTGGATGAGTTTCCCTAATCATTTTCTGTACACCTTTACAATATTCAATCATTGCAGAATTATTAACTAAAAAATGTTGATGACAAATTATAATATGAGTTTAAAAATTAAATTTACGATAAAAGGCGTAGTGGTTGTTATTTGCACGCCCACATGGCTATTACATACCGACAGACCACTGTAATTTTGCTACATACGTAAAATGCAAAATAAAATTATTATCAAGCAATATATATCTAAGAAATTTAACAAAATAACAATTTATTTTTATTTTTACCCTTAAAACATTGTTAAATATAGATTTTTTATGAAATTGATAAATTTGAATAATATTATAAATTTGACAACGTTAAACGTTATATAGGAGCTTATTTAGTAGGTTTGGAATTGTGTCGTATTGAGAATCCTTTGTTACTAATTCGACAAATATACTCAACCGTGTTCCCAAAATGGCAAATTGTATGCAACGTGTGTCGTGTTATACTTCTATCGTTCAAAAGACGTCTGATGATCGTTTAATTACAAACATTTCAGAAATAACTATCTATTTCTGTGTACTACACTACCACACTGTACCTACGACGCGGCCGCAATGCTACACCTATATTTTTTTTATCGACCTAACAAACGTTTCACTAGCATTAAAAATAAGTTCTTTGGGATAATACATTTTTCAATAAATATGAGTATATGACTATATCTTATTTAATCATAATATATAAAAAAATAATATTAGTCATTAAGTCATTATTATATTAGGTACGATAAGAAATTGATTTTTTTGAATTAATATAGATTTTTTGATTGCTACTATATATATTACATAAAGTACTATTATTTAATTAATTGATTCGAATCTATTTCCTTACATTAAAAAGTAATATAGATATAATCTCTTTCAAAATATAGGTATTGTACAACAGTAGGAATAGATACGGTACGGTTTTGGTTTTCATAAAAATCTTTTAACAAAGAAAATTAATATAATATGGTAATTTAACCATATTAAAAATATTCAAATATTATATGTATCCCTATTTTTATTAAAACAAAATATTGTGCCGTGTTCTAAAAACTAACTAATAATAAATGTAAATTATAGCCGATTTGGTATTTAGGCGTAATAGAGTAAACCAAAAAATAGAATACAAAATAATTGCCAATAGTACATTCTATTTCTGTTCGGTATATGATTACATTGTGTTTCCGGTAAGGTATTATTGGTATTAGATTTTACACGGTGTTATGAACATTTGTATATATTTATATAATATATTATATTCGTTGCGTGACGTTGACTCTATTTTACGAGTTAGTTTTTTTGGTAATTTCAGACTTCAGCAGTGAATATAATTTAACTACAACTAAGTCATTAATTTTTGTTACCGAATGAATGTGTTTACGGAATATTAGTCGCATACTCACATACTCGCATGCAAACCATTATTATATTTTACATTCTGAGTGGAACGATGAATCTATTGATGTTACAATGATGTGTGTTTTTTTTTTTCATTATTTTTTGTGTGTGTACACGATAAGTAGTCGAAATAATGTTTCGATTTTCAACTTCAGGATCTTGTTCGATGAGAAACTGAATATTGTTGGAGCATTATAGGGAGGTCAAATTTAAAATTCCCAGTAATTTTCGAAAGCGCCGTGAAACAAAGAAAATG
>NC_042493.1:18287710-18300435 GCF_005508785.2 Acyrthosiphon pisum
AGATAGTCGGCGGAATTGATATTAAAACGGTGAAGTCGATAAAACCCCATTCTTGCAGTCAACTATTAATTTAACAACAACGGGGCGATGTGCATTAAATCTCTATCGCACTAATATGTACAATTTGCTATTATTTCGAATATATTCGTTTATCAATTTTTTTTCAGTTCAATACAATTTTATACAGTTTCCGCCATTTTTAAAATATTAGAAATATATTTTTCCAAATTAATAACAATAAACTGTTTTTTTTTTTGGAGTATTGAATTTTTATGAATATTTATCAAACTTTTTTGAATATTCCAGGGCTTCAGCAACGTTATAACGGAAAAAAATGTAAAAAAATAAACGAAAATAATCTAATATCATTAAACATAATATATTATCATTAATCAAAATTAATGATAAAAAATAAACAATAAACGTATATGTATCATAAAAAAATTGTAAATAACGTTATTTGTGCTTTTTTTACGTTGAACTTAACATTATTATTGTTTTTAAATCTTGTAATACCTATATATAATTATAAATCTTATGAATTATATTTATACTATAGGGTTGCCATTCGTCCCGATTTCGCCGGGACACTACCGGTTTTTACTACAGAGTACCGATATTTTTCATTCCCCGGCCGGGACGTGGATAAGTACCGGTTTCTTAAAATAAGTCCCGAATTATTCACGTGTGAATAACAAACAATAAATAATTGTCGAAAATTTCCGAGATAGCCGAGGACCGATAATTTTACCGATAAAGTTTCATAGCGACATAGCGTATACAATTTATAGAAATAACGATTAGTCGTATATTATAGTCATATATTAATCCTCACTCTTCAGTCATCCGTATTTAGTATTAAATTACTTTTCTGTGTTCTGTGTTGTAGTTACTAATTTTTATTTTTGTGCTATTCTACGTATTATTATTTTAAACATCATGGCTCCAAAACGATTATGCAGCTTCACTGACAAACTCCAAAATGAATTTCCATTCATTAAAAAGGTAAAAACCGACAATAATTTTGATGTGCAATGTACTGTATGTTTGAGTACATTTTCAGTTAGCCATGGACGGAAAACTGATATAACATATCATATGAAATCCAATAAACATAAAATAGCACAAAAGGCTGCATTGACATCTGGCAAAGTAAATTATTTTTGTACACCATTAAAAGCTAATGACGAATCATTGAAATTAGCGGCTAAAGAAATAACCTTAGCTTTTCATACTGTTATGCATAATCATAGCTTTAACTCAATGACTTGTACAGCAGATCTTATTCGTCTTTTATTTAATGAAAAACAATTTACTTGTGCTAAAACAAAAACCCGTGACCTAATAGTAAATATTTTAGCTCCTTTCGCAATGGAGAATACTATTGAAGGTTTAAAAAAAGCTAATTATATTTCTGTGCTTGTTGATGCCTCAAATCATAAGTCCGTAAAATTAGTTCCTGTAATTGTTAGATACTTTAATCCAGAGAATGGGATTAAAAATGATATTTTGGACTTTTCGAGCTTACCCGGAGAAACTGCAGAGTTAATTCACAATAAAATTGTAAGTGTTTTGAAAAAATTTGAACTCGAAGAAAAAATAATAAGCTTCTCTGGAGATAATACTAACACAAACTTTGGCGGTATTGCTAGAAAAGGCAAAAATAATGTATTTTTAAAATTAAAAAATACATTAAAGCGTAATATTTTGGGATTAGGTTGCTGCGCACACGTAATATATAACAGTATTCAGTATGCTGCGGATAGGCTTCCTATTGATATTGAAATAATAGTTTGTAAAATATTTGGATATTTCCATATTTATACCGTACGTGTTGAAACATTAAAAGAATTCTGTTCGTTTGTTGATGTTCAGTATAAAGAAATATTATCACACTCCAAAACAAGATGGTTATCGTTATATCCGGCAATTGAAAGAATAATAGAAATGTTTAGTGCACTTAAATCGTATTTTTTATCTCAAAATAACTGTCCAAACATTTTGAAAACATTTTTAAAAATGAAACTTCTATTTTGTGGCTTAACTTCTTACAAAGTCAATTGAAAACTATAAATATATACATTAAAATAATTGAAAATCAAAAGCTTTGCGCGGTGGAACTTATACTAATTATGGAAAAATTAACTACAAAATTAAAAAATAAAAAAGATGATTTTTTTTACCAAGTGATATCGAAGCATTACTTGGTCATCTAGAAGAAAGTGGTGAAATAATTAAATCAGAGTTTAAAGAAACGTGTACTAAATTTTATGACTTATGCATAAATTATATAACAGATTGGACTGCTTCAAACCAACATATACCAGAATTAAATTCATTAACATGGGTTTGTTTGTCAAACAAAGATGAAATAAATTGGTCCAACATAAAGCCGTCTATTTCTTTTCTAAAATTAAATTTTAATATTACGTTAAACGAGGAAGAACTGTATGAACAATTTAAAATGTTTGAACATTTTTTAAGAAATAAAACCGATGAATGGCAATTCAAAAAATCTGAAGAAAAATAGCTGTCAATTTTTAAATCATTTAAAGAGAATAATATTGATTATTCTATGTTATTAAAAATTGTAGAATTTGCATTTGCATTGCCTGGATCTAACGCTGCAGTGGAGAGAATATTTTCATTGATGAATAGTTGTTGGACAAAATCACGAGGTAATTTATGCATCAATACAGTAGAAGCTACTTTAGTCATTAAGACTAATTTAGAAAATAAACCATACCAACAATTTTATGAAGACATTTCGAAAAATAAAGATTTGCTCATTCGAGTTCATAAAACTGCAAAATATTCAACAACAAATCAAAAATCAGAAACGGAAACTTCTGGATCTCAAACATGAAAAAATTTGAAAAATGAAGTTAGATGAAATCGATGATGAATAATGATGCATATTTAAACAATACACATATTAGTAAATAAGTAAGACCACTCTGTTTTAAATTAAAAATTTTGTACCTAATTAATTTTTTTAGATAATTTAAAATTATATTTATTAATAAGATAATAATAATACTATTATTACATTTTGTGCTATTTCTAATTTTTGACTTTTTTTTATTTATTATAAATTATAATATAATAAAAATATTAAATAACGTTGGACTAAAAAAAGTATTATTAAAAATGCCAAAGAATGTGTTGTGGGGGGGGGGGGGAGTATTATAGTGTCCCGACTTGTATTTTTGTGTAAATGGCAACCCTAGTGTACCTATATATCTCTAGAAATTATATAGAGTATACACTATATGAGTAAACTAGTGCTAGGGTATACCCTTCCAATACGTGATCAATACTACAAATTACAATATTTTATGAAATAATTTATCGAGCTATTTCTGTTTTATAAACCAGTATTTATATTACAATTTATAACACTATAGGTAACTACATTACTATTGAATAAAATAAGTTCACCACAATAAAACATTTAACATTAAGTATTAAAACACAATTTTTTTTGTAACTGTATAAGTTAGTATGTTACAGACATGTAACACATGTGGCAATGTGTACATACTACATTACCCAGGCAATTTAAACTGCGAATATAAATACAATCATTTTTAGTGCAATATTTTTTATTAGATTTATTATTTGTAATAATTATATAATACCTATTTATGAAAAAATAATAATAATAATAAACCATTAAATATAATTTAATTTTTACCTATTTATTATATTCTGAATATTTTAGACCAATGATAATTAATTTTATCAAATGTTATTATATGTAATATGGATACTTAAAAATTATAATAATGACAGTAATTATTTACCTAATATTGATAGCACAATGCCTTACAAAATAAATAAATAAGTTATTATTTATTATTATATTAAGATTATTAATAATTTTATTATTACTTATTTATTTGTACACGATTCATTAGAATGGCACTTAGAATTCCAAAGTTTGTTTGCTTTCTTACACTTTTATCAATCAAATATGGTCACATAGAAAAACTAAACTTCTAAAATTGTATAATAATAAAAATAACAGAAAGTTTATACGCCGTGTGTTTTGAAACAGACAGACAGCAATTTTAAGAGTCATCCAAGTTAATCATGTACAAATAAATTGGTGATAACAAAATTCTAAATAATCGTAGTATAATAATACATAGATAGGTAATAATAAAATTATAATAAATAATATATATTAATTCATTTTTTTTTTTTTTTTGTTTTATCTATCAATGTTATATAATAATTATTACCTAGTAATAAAACATTTAACAAAAAATAGTTTGTTTGTATTTACGGCTCAAATTGCCCAGGTAATGTACACATTTGTTGTAACCAAAATTACCACTCAGTTTTTTATTACAATATTTACTAGCAGCCGTTATTAAATTATCTTTAATTATTTTTTCTAAATAATAAAATGTCAAATTATATAATAGATAATTACCCATCTTTTATCATTATGACACAGTATATTAATTTTATTGAAAAATTACTGATTGTTATGTTTTTACAGCAATATACAAACAAATAATATCCAAATTTTTAAAGTATTAGGTACACTATGTTTTATGTAATAAATTAAAATTTTTTAAATAATAAGATTTTTACAAAATTCAAATCTTAAAAAAAACTTACTTTACAGCTTACTTACTTAAAAAGACACAACTGCAATTTTTGCTTTCAGAATAATTTATTCTTATAATGTTAATAATAATAATAATAAATAATTCAACAATTATCAAATTTAATTAGACTATTAGACTATTAAATAAGACTATTTTCTATGGCAACACTTAGGTTTTTTTTTGTAATTTTAATAATATAGGAAGTTATGAGCATTTTAAATTATGCAAATGATTTACAATTTTAAAATGCATATAACTTATATTAAAATTATAATATAAAAAAACCATGTGGGTCCTAGATATGAGTCTTACATTTACATTTATCTAATAGATCAATTTACTCTAATATAAAAAATAACTGAGTTAAATGTATTATTCTGAACGTAACATTTGCTATGTTACTCATAAGTAAGACAAGGTGTTTTACGTAGGTATTTTAATTAAAATTTCTAAAGGAAAAAATGTTGATAATAAATTTGATATTTTTACTATCCTTTATAGTATGTATGTATATATATATTTGAAATTTAAATATATTATTATTAATTGTAATTCATAATTTACAAGTTACTAGTCTCACAACTGCCTCTTACAATGCATCTACTATTATTATGAATAACACTAAATCCACAGAGTTTATATGAAATACTGCCAGTTATGTTATGAGTTTAAATCAAATAGATTTATTATTGAAATTTGGTGAAAATTATGTTCATTTCAATTACATAAATGATTAATAATTATGATGTGATCCATCATCAAAATATGACAAAAGTAAAAACTGTCAACAATGACCATGAATCCTTTTTTTGAATAATTGATTAATTACCTATTTATTTAGAAACTGTTAAACGGTAGATACTAAATACATTTTCAGAATAAATATTATAAATTTAGCTTTTACATAAAAGAATGGTTTAAGTATTATAAAATATTTTCTTAATATTTGGGATCATTTGGTAATAAGAAATAATTCCAATAAAATGTGTTAAATCTTGTAATTAGTCCATCTGTGGTTGACTATGAAACAAATTGAGGCCAGGAAAATTATATTGCTGGTTCTCAAATGTGTTTCATTTAGTGTGTAAATGCATACTTGTTTTGAAATTCTATAGAACCTGTTTTCTTCAATTTAGAAATTACTAAACAAAATAACTCATATTTTGCACTTAATAAAAACAGAATACCAGTAATATTAAATTTAAAAAAATGAATATAATTTTTATCTAATAAATCATTTTTATTTTTAAGAGACATATTGTAAAAAAATAATTTAGTATCTTTAAATAATTTTATAACATTTTTGATGAAAGAGTAATTTGAAAAATTTATGTTTTTCATGAGTTTTATTATAAATTAATTTTGAACTTACATTATTCACATGTTACATTGTTACACCCAGACATTTAAGGAGTTATGAGTATGTAAAAACTCATATGCTAACATAGATAATATTCTTACTTTTAAGTTTCATAACTAAGTAGTATAATTAATATTGCATGTTACATAAAATGGCTATTAACTTCAACATACTAGGTAGGTATGACTGTATGAGGTCAGCTTATCTAAGAATCAGTCATTCAATATTGCCTTGAATTATATCTAACAAACTCAACAATGAATATATTATAAAAATTTAAATTAACAGGAAATTGTAGTCAAGCGATTGATAATAAAAAACCTAGTGAACTCTAGCATTGTAACAAAAACAAATATATAATATTTCAAATAGCATTGATTTTGTGCGTAATACAATTTAAAAGTTCTACAAAGACCGATATAATTTATTAAGCTATTGGATATCATGTTTAATATAGTAATTAAAGGTATGGCATTTTAGGAGGTTATCTGATCTATCTTAGTGGTATATGAAAATGTTAAAATTTATAAAACAAATAAATTTGATAATAGTTTAATATTTAGTATTTAAAAAATTAAAAATATTTTATACTTAACAGTACCATAAGGTGTAACCTATATTCTATTCAGAATAAGAACATATTTTGGCGGCCGAGTTGTGCGCTTGGGTGTGGTTTTAATCAGTAGTTCTTATTCTGAATTGAGTATAGTAATCATTAATATTAACATTTATAACTTAACATTAACTAATGAAGAGCCAAATCTGTTTTAAAATATTTTTATAATATTTTATTAACACGTTGACTGCCAGCGGCCGTAAATGAATATGGTATTATACTATTAACTTTTCCGTGGTGCTACAATAATGCACAAGGTAAAAATAATGCTATGATGTGGCGGGAATCATTACAATTTTTTGATGTAGGTAATAAACATATTTACTTTTTTTCAAATACAATAGTAGGTATATTATACAAATTTGTAATGACACTGAAAAATATACTATATTGTGTGACCACCATCGGCCGCCTGGCAGTCAACGTATTAAATATAACACCAGCACCTATAATGTTGAATCGAAAAAATACTCTACGTAATAATCATAGGTAATAGGTAAGTACTAGTACTGAGCAATATTTTGAACAATCTGTTATCTGGATTACAATGACATAATTGAAAATTTAGATTCAATTTGATTTTTCTGGATTTAAAATAACATTCACAAATTTCCCCTAAATTGACTAGAGGTAAAATATAAAATGTCTACATCTAGTCCTTTTAACACTAAAAACTTGTTACTGAATATGTTAAGTTTGAAATATTCAATTAAAGAACTGTATGTAGTTACAAGTAAGCACATTATACATATGTAAATATATTAAAAACATTAATATATCATAGAAAATAAAAAGTAAGAAAATAATAGGAAAATACTCTTTTTCAGTACCTAGGTATATAATAATATTATTAGAATAAAAATAAATAATTATATACTAATCGTTATAATTCGTATCATCCGGATTATAACGATTGTTTTAATCCGGATATGGATTGATCCGGATTCAGTGCTCAGCACTAGACTAGATACACACAAATCAAATGATAGTGCAACAGAAATATTAAAACGGAAGTGGCAGTACGCGCAGAGCCGTCCGGTGGGTTTAAGCCCGCATGAACGGCCACGGAGGTAACCATTCGATGCACGACTGACTGACAGACTTACCCCATAAACCAGTCCACGGTGTCGCGGAGATACTCAGGTAACTTGTCCAGTTTGTCGGATTGTCTACGCGTCCACCATTCGAATATTAACAGGCGGGATGCCGCGCTAACAACACCGCGGTGTTGTCGATCGGAAGTCCAGAAACGGTCGTCAGGTGTCCATGCCCCGCGTTCAACAACGGACACGGGCACGGGTCGTAGTGTTTTTGATGCGGCGTATTATTGTTGTGACGACGACGACAGCGGCTGCGGCGGCGGCGGCGGCGGCGGCAGCAGCGACGACGACAGCAGCGGCAGTGGCGGCGGCGGCGATCGTATGGTAGACGACCAAATGCACATTGCAATCAATTCAATCGGTGCTGAAACGACGACGGAATAAACCGACATTTATGAACGAAAGGAAAAATATGCCCAGACATTCGTTCGTCGAGTATGGCGGCGATATTATAATGAAATTATTGCAGTTGTTGTTGTTGTTGTCGCGGTCGTAAGTTTTGACTCCGAAAAAAAAATAACAAGCTGGAGGGAACGACGTAAAAAAAATCCTTATCATTACGTTGCTCTTGTGATAAGCATTAAGCGCACACCGTCGTACTCTAGTGTACTACTACAGATTGTTACAACACCATGGACTACGGCCTGTGGCTATTTAGTATTGGCTACAGCTGCAAGCTATGTACATGCGCGCGATGTTGCTGATGATTATAAATTTGATAATAATAATAATAATAATAATAATAATAATAATAATAATAATAATAATAATAAATGGAATAATTAATTATTTGGAGTACGCACTACGCACTGGTGCACAGCGCCGTCTTGTTGTGTAACGTGCAGCAATGATATTATTATGCAGTACTCGTACGGCGTACACTTCAGCTATGGCTATGGCGTGTTAATAATAATACATATTTTAACTTTAGAGATATAAATATATACACTGTAGTTTGTACACCTACGACAATTTTTGTTTTGCATCTTTGCATAGCAGGTGTTACTCATGTACGATATGTCAATGGGTGGGGAAGGGGGCACACCTGCGCTGAATATGCGACGAGCCTTCGAAATTGACGAATGTCGATGATAATGATACATTATTTTTTTTTTAAATCCTAATAATATTCGGGGCTGTGAAATGTGGTAGTGTGATGCATTTGAGTATTTTCCTTTTGCGACTAGGTAAAATTAATTGAGTTTAATCAAAATGTATTTTAATGTATTATTACAACGTATCTAAATACCTAATATCTACAACCTACATATTATATAGAAAACACTAAACATCTAAACTATAAATTACATAATGCATACATCAAATTTTGAGGGTTTGAGCATATTTTTTTCAAAATTTTGACCAAGATTGACATATATTAAATTACTTATTAGTTATTTATTATTCTCTTATAAAAGTTGATTTTATAATTTATATCATATTAAATAAATGTAATAAATAAAGGTTATTTTATTACAAAAAAAAGAAAAATGTTTAATTTTTCATCAACAAACATTTTAGATTCTGAGCAGTGCGATGTATTAATTTTACAATGATGCGTAGTTTTTTAATTTTTTTTTTTGTAGAGGATAAGCAATAGAAATAACGCTTCTATTTCAACTTTTGTATTTTGTTCGATGGGAAAGCGATCTAGTTGATGCATTGGAGAGGTCAAAATTTAAAATTCACAGAAGTTTTGATTTTTAAAAAAAGCCGGGAAAAACAAAAATTAAGAAAAAACTGGAATTTTATGCAAATTTCAGTGTCATATTAAACATTTTCACTGAATTTTTATACTTGCATTTGTATACACCAAACATTTTCAAAATAATTTGACTTGTTTTTAGCTGTTTACGGACATTTTCAATTTACAATTTTTTTAATTTTTTTTATATGAATGTTAATAAAATGTTATTCGTTGGGTCAAAAAGCTTGAAAATTAAATACAAAGCTCCTAATGTAATGATTCAAAGGCAGCTGACAAATATTAAGAATACATAGTCACAATTATTGTTATTTATAAACTTTTAAAGTTCGAATTTTGACGAAATACGTAAAAATCACGAAAATGTGCAAATTATTTTGAGTTGAAAATTTATAAAAACTTTCCTTTTGCAAACTAAGATTTAAAAATTGAATACAAGTTTCATCATAAGTTTGGCTACCCTTATTAAAAAAAAATGTCTACCGAAAAGTTAAATTAAATTTTTATGAGCGTTTGAAGTTAAAATTTTTATAACAGGATATTCACTTGATTTTTCATATAGCAATTTTCTTATTTAGTTGTACTTAAAAAACGAATAAGCGTAAACACTTGAAATTTTCACCATATGTTTATTTTATACATTAATAATTTTATAAATTATAAATGTTATAATTTATAACTTATAATTTTCACAATTTTGACTCGTTTTTTGCTATTTAAAGGTATTTTCAATTTGCAATTTTTTTTAGTTTTTTTCTATAAATGTCAATAAAATATTATTTACTTGGTCGAAAACTCGAAACCCGTGAAAATTCAATACAAGACTTCTGATATACTGTTACTATGGCAGTTGAAAAATATTAAAAACACATAGGCACACTTTTTTTTTATAAGCATTTAAAGTTCGATTTTTGATAACATTTATCAAATTGAAAATTGAAAAATGATTTTGTAGTTAAAAATGTATAAATTGTTGAACTTTTATAGCTAAGGATTTCCCGGGACTTTTTTACCGTTTAATTATCTAGATGTATCCATGTATATATCTTCCCAGTTATCAGTATACAAGTTCTTGGCGTTCTTGTTCAGTTTTTAGTGCATTTAGTTTATAGCTCTGATAATAATCAAATAGGGATCACCTACCTAAGTGGCTGGATAAATACCTATTATATTGTTTTCTAATGCGTATCGCATAGGTAAGTAGGTAGTGACTAGTAGGTCACAATAAACTAAGGCTACAAACTGAAATGTCAAATACAGATGTCACTAATGGCAAACGTGCCACGTTGTGCCACAATAATTAATGTGAGTTTGTTTACAGTGTTTTTGTGCACACGATTTAATCTTCACGTTGTGGTGTCGTCGGTTATTTTTTTTAACCACTTGAATGACGGGTTATGGGTCGTAGGAATTGACACACGGTTGTTGTATAATTGTCCCAACACCCGAGGACGAATCGAGGTAGAAATGCAGTTTAGTTCCCTCTCGTCAATTTTTTTTTTTTATCGAAACTTATTTAACTTGACGCGTTGTAAACTAACGACTATACTTTGTAGGTGGTTTTGATCAAGTTGTAGAAATTGACGAGTCTAAATTTGGTCGTCGAAAGTATCACCGGCAGTGACGGATTTAAGGGTTCAAAGAAAGTCGGCAAATCAATAAGAGAGACTTCGTACAAAATGTATCAGGAACCACTGATCTAACTTAGATTTACGTAGGTACTATATGAGTTATTACTTCGATCTTTTCTACTTTATTTAATTATAAAATTTTCTACTTTTTAAGTATTTTTTATAGGTATATACTATATAGGTATTTAAATTATTTTATTATTTAAACAATGGTAAATTATATTCCAGTTCGCAATATACATTTTTTTGTCAAAATTTAAAAAAACCAACTATATAATTTAGGTGGGCCTCAATACACAATTTAGGAGGGGGACCCGTTGGCATTGTCAACTAAACGACCGTTAAATCCGCCACTGATCACCGGGGTCGGGTCACCGAGTAGAGGGTCAATGGGTCTTTAGTAGAGTTCAGAGGAAAACTGGAGGTAGGTACCTACGTTTTTAATACATGTAGATAAAAGGGACAAGGATATAGGTACAACACGATTGGAAACGTTATAATTTTTTTTTTTTAACACGATTATGAACGTTTTTTAAGCCGCTACGTTGCCAAGCTTATAATTTCAAAATATGTTTTTTTTTGTACAAAGATTCAATTAAAAAAAATTTTTTTAAATAAAAAATATTTGATATTACAATTAATTATACAATGTTACATTATAACTACGTTACAAAGTGAAATTAGTAATTCCACACGATTTTCGTGAAAATGACGTAATCTTATAAGTTATAATAGTTGTAACTGTCGTATTATCTTTAATTAATTCAGTTTGTATAATTTTGAATGGCCTATTATATATTAAAAGTATTATCTTCGGCTTTTATTTTACAATTATCTCTCAAGATGTGTCGATCAATTGTTGTTGAATGTTAACTAAATGCTTATCCTCACCAGTTGACTGGTATAGATATAGTATTATAGATAAATATGTTAATTGTTAACGTAGATAACGTAGATACACCAGGTAAGGTAAACGAATATAGCTCTACCAATTGTACACACACGTTTCTTCGACCAACCAATAATAATTTATAAACGTACTGTCAACGTTAAATAAACGTATTAGATACACCACGTAAGGTAAACGAATATAAATATAACGAAAAATAAACAACGATAAACGTATATTATACTAATAATATATATATATATATTTACAACGGATAAGTATATACCAATATTATCCTTATTATAAACGTAGATTATACGTGTTATATTTACTGGGATTAGTAACTTACCTATCTTATCCCCGGCGTAATAGTAGTTAGCCCCTCACTCCACAAAAAAAAACAAATAACAAGACATTATTTATGTACCTACCTACATTATATAAATATTTACTATGTTTCTTATTCTTTTTTTGTAATTTTAATTATATACTGACATTAAAAATTTTTTTATTGACTTATTGTTATTCATTGGACTATTTTACACACATTTTTAACGAAAGTAAATATTTTGGCAACTCTTGTAAATTCAAATGCTCAAAGAAAAAAAGAAGAATAATATTTTAGACCGGCGTTTCTCGAACTGTGGTAGGTACGCACAAAGCTCATACGTGGTACGCGAAAAAAATATCCCATTATAAAAAAAAATTTAATTGATCATTATTCACATTAGATATTAGACATTATTACTAGGGCTGGGATTTTGATGCAAAGGCATCTTTTTTTCTGATGTTTTGAAACGTT
>NC_042493.1:18300535-18302025 GCF_005508785.2 Acyrthosiphon pisum
GTTAATCAAAAAATACGAAAACTAATTCCGAATGCTACACCAATAAAATTTGCTATAAATAACTCCGGAAATTCAAATAAATGTAAGCTATAAATTGTGTACTACCGTAATGGTTTGTAACTTAAAATAATTGAAAACATGTTTCAAAAAGGTTCTCCAAAATGTGAAAATCCTGAAAACACAAACTTTGAAACACCAGTTAAACGAATGAAGCCGACCGAAATCAAAGGACGCGTACTGGATTTCGATTCATCAGGTACCTATATTATCCATTTATGCTTCAAAATAATTAGAAAATGTTCTTGACTGATGAATTAATTTGCCAAAATTTTAACTTTAAATGCTTATAAAAAATTATTCGAATCTTAAATATTTTATAACTGATTTTATAAAAATGTAAAACAATTGTTTATATATTACCATTTTTCTGTACACCAAGTTACATTTTTTTACTATTTTAGATTCTGAACAGAGTGATGAATGTATTGACTTTACAATGATGTGTGTTTTTTTTTTTGTTTAATTATATATTTTTTTTATTTTTGTATCTGTCATCACGTTTTGGAGTAGTAAAAGTTCTTCAATCTTAAAAATATAGGTAGCAAAGTGAATTTATATTGTACTTCAAGGGGTCAAAAGTGAAAATTTTTCAGTAGTTTTCAAATGCACCGTGAAAAACAAAAAAAAAAATCGGGAACTCACTCTGCTGTACAATAGGGGTGGAGTGGACCTCGGTCATAGAGTACGTCACTATAAGGATATGTTAAAACTTAAATTTGAATGCAATGATAGGTATTATTGTGTACGAAAAACGATTCTGAACGGAGACGATTGTCAGTCTAGGATATTTTGTTTATTTATTTTATATCTTAAACCGTTTGATAGAAAATCGTTCGTGAATTTTAGACGCTCGTAAATTTTTTTTAATACACTTGCATTTGATTTTTTTTATAATTTTTGTGAGAAAAAATTATGTATAACTTTGTATTAAATTCTCAATTTACAGGTATGAATACCAAAAAATTTATGAATTTTCAATTACATAATAACTTTAATTTTTCACGATTTAATTATATTTAGTAAAAATTTGGACTTTCAAATGCTTATAAAAAAAAGTTGTGACTTACGATTATTGATTTTTTTTTAAGGCAATCATAACCACTTATGATACACTTTGTGTTGAATTTTCGAGAATTTTTGGCCAGCCAAATATTTTTTATCGACATTTAAAAAAAAAAAAAACAAAGAAAAAATTAAAATTTCAACTGAGTATAAATAGCTCAAAAAAGGTAACAAAAATTGTACCATGTATAGATGATGCCAATATAAACATTTAATGAAAATTTCAAGTTTCTACTTAGTTTTTAAGTAACAGCCAAATTAAAAATTCAATTATGTCAAAAACTGGTTTTGCGTGAAAATTACCGTTTTCTCCAATTTTTTTTTGTTTTTCACGGCGCGTTTGAACATTTTCACTTTTGACCTCCCAA
>NC_042493.1:18302075-18303038 GCF_005508785.2 Acyrthosiphon pisum
ATGTGTTGTCAGAGTTTTGGTCAAGCTTTTATGAAATGGTTACCTACTACTGGATGCCACTGGAAAATCCCAGTTATCAGGCATGATTTTAAATTGGAAGAATGGCAAGCAATTGCTAAAATAATATTCATAGGTTGGAGAGATGTTAATTACCTACCAATAAGTTTAGCTTTACCTTTTATGGAGTATGTACTCTGTGGAAGTACTGCAAACACACAGGATTTAACAGTAGGTTTTTTAAACACTCTCCCTTTAAGATGTAGTAGGAGAAATTAAGATTTTAAAAAGGGAAACAACAGAGGTTGGGTGAGGTAATGATTCTTAACAATAATATGGCAAGAAAATACGTAGTGTAAAATAAACACGCGGGGTTGACAACCTATTTCAGTGAATGAGGGGACGCGGCTGGTAGTACCGGTTGCTGGTTTCCTTTATAGGGACGACTATTCAGTGGCCCGTTATACGACCTAATATCCCTCGACGACTCGATATGGTGTTTGTGTACAGGTGTTGATTTAAGAGGGATTATAAGTGAATGTATATATGTGTGTGTGTGTGTGTGTGTGTGTGTGTGTGTGTGTGTGTGTGTGTTTTACAATTGTGAGTTTGTATTTTCTTGAAGGGAGTATGCGTAAAATCGTCCTACTACTGTATTATACCTACCTAATGTTATTCGGATAATCTATATTATAGATGTATATATATATATTCGATCACTGACCTTATGCGACGGTTTCTTGGAGTGATTCTCTGCATCTGGTTTGTGTTCCTCCGGGGTAGTGTTCGATGGTCGATATCACGGCGACAATATATGTATTTTGATTCGTAAAGCTTATAAAATATTATGTGTGTGACGTTCCTTTCTAGAACCTCGTTTTATGTGGTAATAAGTACCCGTGTTTTAATTATTATGATTGTGACTATTATCTCATGCTCTTAGAGATCCCTACACTCACACAAGTC
>NC_042493.1:18316098-18317009 GCF_005508785.2 Acyrthosiphon pisum
AACTTATAATCAGACTTATTAAAGGCGGTAAAACTCTGAGAATGTGAAAAACTGAATACGAAAAAAACGCGAGAAAAAAATTCAGTTTAACACGGCCGCCGCAAATTAGATAGAGTCCCGACGGCCGGATCGAAACCACGACCCCCGGGTCATCCGCACCTACGCCTAACCGACCTGCCTACCTACCGAGTTGAGAACTGGCGTCAAATCTCTGACTCTTAAGCCGTTTCGCCGTCCCGGCGAATCACGTACGCGGTTCGCGCGTCCGCTTCGGGCGTCGGAGCGGGCGATCAGGCCGCGTCGGACGCCGGACGACCGGCTTCGCCGCTCTCGGACGTCGAAAACGCGATAGTCGCGAAAAAAATCGAACGTCCCGACGCATATATTTATGCCCGTATATAGCGATACCTACTCGACGGCGGCGCGGCGGGTCGTCTGCTTTCCGCGACGTCACTACGCCAGGGACTCCCCCCCGGAGAAAGTGCGGCCGCTGGCGGCCTATACATATAGCGGGGAACGCGAATAAGTCGGCGACGGGGAGGGCGGACGCGTCGAAAAGGGGTAAAACCCGACTTTTCTAAAAAGTTATCGATAGTCCCGCGCAATGGCGGCAATCGGTTTGCACGTCGTCTTGGACGCGGGCCCGCGGGGAAAAAAGTAAGGCCGCGCGCCGCATATAAATTTCGCGGGGAATGCGAATAAGTCTTCGACGGGGCCGTGCGAGGTTCGTAAAGGCGGTGAAATTTGAATTTTTAAAAAAAAATCAAAATATTTTCGCTAAATATGATAAGGCGAGAGTGATAGCGAAATGTAAATAACGAAAAAAAAACGCGGAAAAAAAATTCAATCCGAAAAAAAAAATTCAATTTAACACGGCCGCCGCAAATTAATTCGAATCACGGAGGGGCCGG
>NC_042493.1:18319523-18320343 GCF_005508785.2 Acyrthosiphon pisum
GTAAACAATATTTTAAACAGAAAGTCTGGTGTTAGGTATATAGCTGAAATAGTAGTACTACTATTGTTATGCATAATAAATGGAACGGTATTTAGATGATAGATGTTTAGAATAATTACCAATAGGCATACTAACATGACATGTAATCAGTAACAAATACAATAGTTAAATTACAAATATGTACATGACATTATATTTTTTCAATATGAACAATTTAATAGTTGAATTACAAATTATTTGTTATATAACCAAATCAATAGTTAAATTACAATTATACACATTATAATATAGGTATTTGTTTATATACAGACGTGTAATTAGTAAAAATACAATAGTTAAATTACAATTATGTACATTGTACAACATCCAATAAATTAGTTAAATTACAATGATGTAGGTACATAACATTGTATTTGTTATATAACCAAATCAATAGTTAAATTACAATTATGTACATTGTACAACATCCAATAAACTAGTTAAATTACAATGATGTAGGTACATAACATTGTATTTGTTCTATATAAACAATTGAATAGTTAAATCACAATAGTACACATTATAATATATTTGTTTATATACAGACATGTAATTATTAAAAAATGGAATAGTTAAATTACAATATGTACATTACATTATATATTTTTTAAATAAACAATTAATGGGTAAAAATACAATAGTTAAAATACAATAATCTCTAGATCATTATCATTACACATCTCTTTATGTCTCTAGATCAATAATTATTTATATCTGTAAATGAAAGCTCTGTTATCTGTTTTCTTTTTTTTTTTCTTTTAAAAACCTAATCTATAAGAAA
>NC_042493.1:18320443-18321595 GCF_005508785.2 Acyrthosiphon pisum
TAGTAAATAGTGTTATGGATGTCGATGATATTAAATGTGTATATATATTATATTATCTATTGTTGAATTCCACATATTATACTTATACCCAATATAATTTCTGTAGAAGTTATATCATTATCATTATAGGTAATACATTTTATTCAACTTAACCTAACCTGCAGTGTGTCATTGATACTATCAAAATTATTTATTTATTTTGGCAAATTGTGTACGTAATTGAACGTTCAATTAACAGTTTGTTTTATTACGATAAATATATTATATTGAATCAAAAACAATAACTCTAGGTAAACAATATTTTAAACAGAAAGTCTGGTGTTAGTTATATAGCTGAAATAGTAGTACCTACTATTGTTATGCATAATAAATGGAACGGTATTTAGATGATAGATGTTTAGAATAATTACCAATAGGCATACCAACATGACATGTAATCAGTAACAAATACAATAGTTAAATTACAAATATGTACATGACATTATATTTTTTCAATATGAACAATTTAATAGTTGAATTACAAATTATTTGTCATATAACCAAATCAATAGTTAAATTACAATTATACACATTATAATATAGGTATTTGTTTATATACAGACGTGTAATTAGTAAAAATACAATAGTTAAATTACAATTATGTGCATTGTACAACATCCAATAAATTAGTTAAATTACAATGATGTAGGTACATAACATTGTATTTGTTCTATACAAACAATTGAATAGTTAAATCACAATAGTACACATTATAATATATTTGTTTATATACAGACGTGTAATTAGTAAAAATACAATAGTTAAATTACAATTATGTACATTGTACAACATCCAATAAATTAGTTAAATTACAATGATGTAGGTACATAACATTGTATTTGTTCTATACAAACAATTGAATAGTTAAATCACAATAGTACACATTATAATATATTTGTTTATATACAGACATGTAATTATTAAAAAATGGAATAGTTAAATTATAATATGTACATTACATTATACATTTTTTAAATAAACAATTAATTAGGTAAAAATACAATAGTTTAAAAATACAATGATGAACGTACATGACATAATATTATGGTACAAAAATTTAGTAGTAAAAATATTCATACAGTAAAATTTTATTATTAAATTTAAAAAAAACCC
>NC_042493.1:18361061-18362945 GCF_005508785.2 Acyrthosiphon pisum
TATGAATGGACACCTATTATAAATGAACATTTTTTTGAGCAAACCAAACTAGCGTGTTGTTTGAAGTACCAACGAGCAAAAAAATATCCTGAAGGTGAACTTTTTTTAAAAATTGACGGAATTTGTAAATTTTGTAAAAGCATTTTCAAAGGTTGCTTAACAAATGAACCTAACGAAGAGCGTAGGATTGTTATTCGGTGCATAATGGAAGGACCTTACTTACAATGTACAACGAGAAATAAAAGACGAATAATTGGAGAGAAGAAAGAACAGTTTTTGAATAAGATGTTAAAGCAAAATATGTCAGCTGCTTATGTTCAAAGGTCAGAAGCAAGAGAAATTATGGAGTATGGTGATCCAACACCTAGTCATTTACCATCATTAAACGCGTTACGTGTCATGAAGTACAAAGAAAATAAGAAGAAGCATTTAAACGCAGACCCATTCTTAGCCGTACAGTTAATGAAGGGAATGTGTCCTTATAATAATATTATTCGAGATATTGGCAATGATAGACTTTTTGTACATTATTGGTCTGCTCAAGAGGTCAACTCATATAGAAATTACTGCAAAAATAATAAAGTACCAACAATAAGTATTGATGCAACGGGAGGTATAGTTAAAAGCATTAATTTATTGTCTGGTCGACAAACGGGTCATTTATTTCTATACCAAATCGCTGTGATGGATTGTATAAAAAAATCTCAATTTGCAGTAGCTCACATGATTTCTGAACGTCATGACAATAATAGTATTGCTTATTGGTTGACTGAATGGGTGAGAAGTGGGAATCACTACTCCGAAAGTTGTGGTATTGGATCAATCATTAGCTTTGATGATAGCGGTAGTAAGAACATTCACTCAATATTCTAGTCTTGGTAAATATATTAACGTTTGTTCATCTCTGATATTGAATGAGCCTGGAACTGAGGTACCATTATGCATGGTTAGAAATGACTTTAACCATATTATGCACTTAATAAGTACTTGGCCTGAAATAAAATCAAGTACTTTTAGAGTAAAAAATTTTTATTTAAGGTCTATTGGGTTGATAATTGTGAGTACAAGCTTTATTGATGTCAAACACTTATTAAAAATGATTTTTACTGTTGCTCTACATGAAACTGAAGGAAATAATATTTATAATCAGCATACACAATGTGAAATAGCAAAAATTTATTTAAAACAACGAATTGCTACTCATACAACTGATTATGATCAGAAAATTATAGACATGGACAATCTGAACGACAATACAAATTTACAAGAAGAGAATTCAACAATTAATGATATCGATAATACTATTTTCAATGAAATTAAATGTATTTATGACTTTTGTGTTGAAAGTTCAAATTATGAATCCAATAGTACAGGGGATCGCGATAACATAGAGTTTTGTCCAAAAATCGCAAAACATTTATTAGATTTTTGTAAATTGATACCATGTTGGTCAGCCTTAATGGTTCCAATTTTCAAATATGGAAATTTAACGGAATCAAGCTGTACGTCAGAAAGTTTGTTTAAAGATTTAAAAACCGTCGTATTCAAACACAAGCAATTACCACTTAGACTTGACGAATTCTTAAAAATACACATAAATTGTACACTTGGCTCAATGAATATTTTAGCGGATACACCAGCTATGCAGAAAAAAGCATCAAAGGATGAAGAAACCAACAGCAACAAGAGATCGTCCATAAATAACATTTCTGATGAAAAAAACAAATATAAACCAATCTTTGAATTTGAAGTTCAAAATGAAGCCGTGCAAAATGAAGAAGAACCAATATTTTCCAACTATTTACCACAAAAAAACAACTCAATAGACAAATCGTATGATGATCCTACTGTACTTGAGAATTGGAAAGGATTGGGGTATCAAGT
>NC_042493.1:18364003-18373274 GCF_005508785.2 Acyrthosiphon pisum
TATACTTTAGGGTTTCCATTGATTGAATTCGAAATTAAATTGATCGACAATCATGCACTTGTATTAAAAAACGTTTTTCTAATCCACATCAGTTTGATTTTCCAAAATATATAGATCGTATTTAAAGTGCAACCTGCATTACAAATTATATCTTTAGTGTTAGGCTGTAAGTCCATTTTTTGAGTCGCAAAATATTTTTTTTATTTCCTAAAATGACGAAAACTTAAAAAAAAATTTAAAAAAAATTCTAATTCACAAGTGTAAGTGTTTTTCTGGCAAACTAAATATTTTACGACTAAAGACAATAGAGGTAACAATGATGGACAGTTGTGATCAGATTAATACGACAAAATAATTTTTTTACAAAGGGAAGTAGCTGGGATTACATTTTAGCCCACAACCTTCAAAGTTGGACAACTTTGAAAGGGATTGAGCACAAACGACGGGATTAAAAGCACAAACCAGCACAAACGAATGGAGTTAATTTTGTTTCGAAATTCCAAAGTGGGGGACTAAGCATGTCTCCAGCCCCCCGACTTTGTAAGTTGAATAACTTTGGAAGGGATTGAGCACAAACGACGGGATTAAAAGCACAAACCAGCACAAACGAAGCACAAACGAATGGAGTTAATTTTGTTTCGAAATTCCAAAATGGAGGGGCTAAGCATGTCTCCAGCCCCCCGACGTTGTAAGTTGAATAACTTTGGAAGGGATTGAGCACAAACGACGGGATTAAAAGCACAAACCAGCACAAACGAAGCACAAACGAATGGAGTTAATTTTGTTCCAAAATTCCAAAATGGAGGGGCTAAGCATGTCCCCAGCCCCCCGACTTTGTAAGTTGAATAACTTTGGAAGGGATTGAGCACAAACGACTGGATTAAAAGCACAAACCAGCACAAACGAAGCACAAACGAAAGGAGTTAATTTTGTTTCGAAATTCCAAAGTGGGGGGGGCCGGGGACATGGACCTTAAGTCCAGGCATTATATAACAATGTCCGGACACAGTGCACAATGCCCGACCATTTTGGGCAATGTAAGAATGATCATTTTAATACTCAAATTGTTTATACATTGACCGGACAAAGTGTGCCCACTACCCAGCCTAGATCCCAGTGGGCAAATATATATATATTTTCAAAACTATTTACACTTTTTGAAATAAGGAGTGTTCAATGATAAAAGAATCATCCTGTATATGTTAATATAATTATAATATAATATAATTATAATATTATAATATATATAAGTTAAAAGTTAAATTTAGTACTTACTAATAAACACATTAAAAAAACAGTCTCCTTTCAACTCGTTCAGAACATCTAATAAAGCTCCCGTTTCTACATTGAATTCAACTGCACTTGAGGTATTTAAATCTTCCAAGTCATCAGAATCGATAAACTGCAAGTCCGACATAATTATCACTATAATTTTTTTAAGCAGCTTCAACTAAAGTAAAAATCTAATTATATTTAGTAAGTAATAAAAATAGATAGGTAGTAGGTACTCACGTTGGTTTTCTTTATTTTAAATTAATTTTTGTACGTCAAGTATTAATATTTAACGAAAAACAACTTTACACATTAACGCTATTTAATAGTATAACTCGATACTTTGACTTTAAGATGGCAATCAGAACAATACACAACTTAATTACGATTTACGACCGTCGATCACGAGGTATAATAAAATGAAAAAACATTTGTTTATTTAGGTCCAATTAAACATTAATCACAAAAAATAACTTCACGACCGTCGACCACGAGGTACAATAAAATGAATTTAAACAATTAAATACAAATTGCAATTGAAAAATCATAAATCAATGCATAAGAAATAAGTACCTAAGTACGGAATGCCAATACTCGATATAAAGCGTACACAACAATTGTCACAGAACGGTTTATATGTACACGCGCCGCGCGGTGGTGGGGGGCCGGGATTCCCTGCAGTCGACCCGGAATACCTTTAAATCTATTAAAAAATCTTAGCTTTAATGTTATTGACATAATATCTAGTATTATTTGTTATCTATTTCAATTCCGTCACCCATAAACTTAAAGGCAAATTCAATCAATTAAACCGATGGTGTACGTGCATACAATTAAGTAAATAATTTTCGTACTTTCAATGGATAATTTCTTTATTTTAACTACATTAAGTTATTGTTTTAGTTATATTATATTTAATTAGAACAAAGTAAACTCTATCTTTGAATTAATACACGCATTTACTTAAAGCTATTAACTTAGATTTTAATACTTAATATTATTCATTTCTATGAATAAAATGTAGTTAGATTTATTACTTAACATTAAAACAATGAATTTTCTTTTTAATAAATATAAAGAAAGTATATTTAGTATAATGGAATTTTAATTGTTTTAAAACAATTTATAGTAAATTTAAAGAAGTGCTAAAAGTAAAAAATGTGTGAAACGATTTATTTGAAAATAGGACAAGTTTTTTTCTGAGTGCATAGAGCACATTCGCAGTTGGCTAATGGTCTCCAGCCAACCAGAAATTTAAAGTCAAAATATTTAATTAATTCAAGACGAATAAAGATAGCATCCAAACAACTTGATGCGGGTGTTATAAGTGTCTGGAACTTTTTAATAAAATACACATATGCTTGTTCGTCTTATGAACAAAGGCAGCGATTCTGGGCTCTTGGAATGGGTGATCAGAATCAGCCAGATGGTGACAATATTGGTGTCAATGAAATTAATGGAAATGCCGAAGAAGTTGTTGAGGAGACTGCTCAACATACTGAAAATGGAACACCATGTATGATTTGTCTGGTGACAATGCCTGGGGAAAATACCAGTCAGTTTATAGTGATACCATGTGGCCATGCTTGGGTTTGTGGAATTTGTAAGGACAGGTTAAATAATGAATACCTTATACGCTGTCCAATGTGCCGGGCTGATGTGGAACGATTTCAGAGAATTTTTATTAATTAAGCATATTATTATTTTAAAATTTTTTTTGTATTACTTACTGATAGCATAATATGTTAATTTATATATTTATATTATAATCTAAGAATATATTATATATTTTGTTATTCAATAATTTGAATTGACAAACTGAATAGATAAGCTTAACTAACATTATTCTTTATTTCTATTATATATAACAACGAATATATTATTAGTTATATTTTATATAGTTACCAACATAACCCATAACCATAGGCATACATTAGATGTCAAGCTAGGGAAAAAAAATACACATTGAATAAATTGACGATACTTCTTAATCACTTACAGTGGAAAACAGGAAATGTTTGGGGACAAAATCGGTTTTATCGTTAATATTTAAATCGCAACTATCTATATTGGGACCCAGGAGATACAATTTTTTTAATCGATTTGAAGTACATAAATAAATATATATTGTGAAAGTGAGTATAACACTTAAGAAAAAATAAATAACTTCTCGGTGGAACTATTATCGACAAACAAGGAATATATTTTAATAAGCTTTGTTTCATCATTTTCTAAAGTTCAATAATAAAATAATTTATTTTTCACCGTATTATGTACTTAGTAAAAGTAAAATAATTTACTTTGATAAACAACTAAATCTATTTCTCTTATAATATTTATGTTACGAGACCCCTCCTCTCACCCCAAGCTTGCTTAAAGAGAGGGGGTAATCAACACTTATAGTATATACTGTAAGTTTAAATTGCTATGTACCTATTATTAGCTTTGTTGAGTTGAAATAAAAAAATAAAACAGTCCAGAGCAATATAAATATATCACACAATTAGTAATAAAGGCAAATACACTGCCTTCGCTCAGAATTGCTTTTCGTTTGCAATGATTTATCAGTGAATTCAAATTTATCAAATAGGTGATAGGTAGGTAACCAATAGTACTGTACATTACAGAGACTTACTAAATTAAAACGTACATTCGTTTAACCCATCACCGGTCGCGCGGGGTAAATAATCTCCAAGTTTATTTATAAGTACATGTTTTTCCGTAATTATCTGTAATATAGTTTCGTAATTACGATTAGCTTATCAAAATCACATCATAATAACATAATGACATTTACTTCATCGAAAACTATTTTAGTTTGTTCGGTGCATGCGGGTCGAGAACAATTTATTTGTTTGGACAATATTTACACCGCGCGACTGAAGATTAATTTATTATTTTACATTTTTTTTCAATTTAATTTTCTCTTGATTATTATTATAAAAAACATGGACGAAATTGAGAGACGGCGGATTGAGTGTCTATTAGAAAGCACAGAAGAAGATGATTTATTAGGAGGCTTTTCAAGTGATGATAATGATAATAATACACCAACATATGAACCTCATGACCAAAATACGGATACAGAACAGTCAATTTCTAGTGCAAGTTCTATCGGAAATATTTCTAATGAATCAGATTCTGAATATTCGTACCATGAATCTGACGATGATTTACCTATATCTATGAGACGCAAATCTTTTATTGGAAAAGACGGAACAAAATGGAATAGAAAACCAAATGTTCGTGTAAGAATCGCGAATTATAATAAAGTTACAGAAAAATCAGGAGTTAAACTTATAGCTAAAAGTGCAAAAACAATTTTGGAGTGTTGGATGTTATTTTTTTCAAATGATATGTTAGAGCATATAGTAAAAATTACGAATATATATATATATTGAAAAAGTTCGACCTAATTACAATAGAGAAAGAGATACTTCGGAAACATGTGTTCGCGAAATCAAAGCACTTTTGGGCATATTATATACAATTGGTAAGTTAATTTTTTTCAAAAAAATTTAAAAATTGTTTATCATTTATTATTTTATTTTAGGAGCAATAAAATGTAATCGTAGATCCACTGAGGATCTTTGGAAAATAGATGGGTGTGGAGTAGATATTTTAGCATGTGTTATGTCAGAGCATAGATTCCGTTTTTTACTTCGTTGTATACGATTTGATGATATCCGAGGAAGGGACATAAGAAAAAAAAATTGATAATATGACTCATATTCGACATATATTTGATTTATTTGTAAATAATTGTAAAAATACATATACTGTTTCCGAATACTGCACGATTGACGAAAAATTACAATCATTCAGAGGTCATTGTTCTTTTAGAGTATATATGCCAAATAAGCCCGCAAAATATGGACTAAAAATGTTTGCTTTAGTAGATAGTATTAATTATTACACACTCAATATCGAACTTTATGCTGGTAAACAACCAAATGGTCCATTTTTTAGTTGATAATGCTGCATCTTGCGTTGTAAAACGATTAGCAAACCCAATTTTGAATACTGGTAGAAATATTACATTTGACAATTGGTTTACTAGTTTTCCATTAGCAGATTATTTACTCCAAAATAAAACAACTATGGTAGGCACAGTTCGAAAAAATAAAAGAGAAATCCCTCCCGAATTTCTCATTTCAAAAGGTCGTGACTTATATTCGTCATATTTTGGTTTTTCAAAAAATAAATCAATCGTGTCGTATAAAGCTAAATCAAATAAAATAGTTTTGATAGCTTCGACAATGCACAATGATAAGGCTATTGATATGAATACTGGAGAAAAATTAAAGTCAGAAATGATTACGTTTTACAATTCGACCAAAAGTGGTGTAGATACTATGGATTGGATGACTGAAAACTACAGTGTGGCAAGACATAGTGCTCGTTGGCCTCTTACAGTATTTTATTCTCTACTCAATATCGGAGGATTAAATTCAATGATTGTGTACCAAGAAAATACGCAAGTAAAGAAAACACGTTTAGAATTTTTGAAATCATTGGGTAGGCAACTTATGGAGGATCAACTAAAGTACAGAATGACAATTAGCAGTCTGCCCAGACCACTAAAAACAAGACTTCAAAATTATGTTACGGTAGTAAAACATTTTTTTTTAATTAATTAATTTTTTTTTTAAATTTATTTATATTATAGGTTGAAAGAGAAGTGCTCCCTCAAAAGTTGAGAAGTTCAAACCGATGTGCTTTTTGTGAAAGAGTGAAAGACAAAAAAACCACTAAAGTGTGCACCAATTGCATAAAGCCTATATGTAGAGATCACTTGATAGAAATTTGCCCAGATTGTTTTACATTATAATAGTATTGTATAACCTTACAGTTTTTATTATTTTTTAATTTTTATTCATTAAACTAAAGACCCATATGCAATTCAAATTGTATAACTATTTATGTATATTAATTATAAGTATTGTTAGTTATAAAGTACCAACTTAAAGTAATATTTTAAGTATATTTCATATTATGGAAAATTTTTACCCCGCGCGACCAAAAATAAAAAAAAAATTACGCGACCAGTGACGGGTTAAGTATGTACAACTGTATAGGCGTTGCTTACTGTTTGTCTTTTTAAGTATCTTAGAAATAAAGTAGGCAAGTGAGTACCGTTCTACTGTACAGGAGGTGTCTTAAAGGGTCACTGTAATATATAGATGAATTAAATTTGATTTCAATGATATATAATTATTGAATACGTGAAACGATTCTGTGCGAAGACAGTTAATAATATGCAGCCTGTAATAAATTACAAACCATATTTTATGATATTATTGTTATTAAAGTAATTTATTTTACGTTAGCAATACAATAGGTTAAAAAAATTTCTGCCAAAAAAATTGCATTTTAAAATTACATAATTGTGTGTATAAAATATATTAATATACTATAAAAGTTTCAACTACCGACTAATATTTATAAATCACAACAAAATAACAAAAATGTTATTCTTCCCTTGAATACTGTTACGTACCTACGTATAAATTAATTATGTATAAACTATGTACAGCGTATCGCACGTTCTTAGCAATATCTAACGAATGTAACTAATAAGACAATTAGTATATTATAACACGCGGAGGTCGTTGCAAAAGCATAGTATGAAACAATCAAACCATAAAAGCGTCGTCACACGTATCTCCTCGGGAAAGTCAACACTCATACGAAGGATACGAGTCGTCCAGCATACCAATTCGAGACCCGGACTCTGTCTCATGACCGGATTTAGCCACTACAACGACCACCCACTCCAAAGGACCCGATCATATATATACGAGCCCATGACAAGAGCTCGTCAGACGGTTTAGGGACACATAAGACACTTAGAGGCAGGTTGTAACACCACTCACTGTCATATATTTATAATATTGTAATTTTGTACTTGTTAATAAACACTCAAATATAACATAATACATCAAGTGTTCATCTCTGCGTTGGTGTATGTATCGACGTCAGTTGGGACGTAACAATACCTAATTTCATCCAAATTTAAACTTAAATTCTATAAAAAGTGTATATATATTTTTAAGATTTTTTGGTTACAGTATGAGTTTGGTCAACATTAATGAGAAACTAATGAGTTTTGAATTTTTAATCTTTAACTATAAAAATTGAACATTTTATAAATTTTTAGCAACAAAATAATTTACAATTTTTGAGATTATTATGTATAGACAATATTGTCGTATTAGATTTTTGACATGATTATTTGGGTTGTTTCGACTGAATAAAATAATTATAATTATAAACCAGTCAAAAGCTGTAACAATGCAACATGTTTGATCTCATAACGCCATTTAGACCGTTCTTTTAATAATACACAAAAATCCAAATACAATTATAATTATATTTTATTAATTACGTTTATTTAATAATTAATAATGATAACCTGATATTATAAACCTATTTTAATGCTGTCTTAAGATAATCTTACAAATTTTTACCATCAATACGGTGGGTTGAATAGAAATTGAAAAAAAAAAACTTGTGTTACGTTTTAAAATCTTAACCATGAATTCTAAAAATGTTTTAATGTTATGTACTTATGTCTCATTTACAACAAACAATTTTCAAATTTTCGTGAATTTGACGAATTTTAAAATTTTTTAATTTAATTGCTTATAAATTATAATAAATATTGTGACTAGGAAGGTAAATATTTTTGATATTTTATTTAGTTGCGTTAAGTAAAACTTAAGAGGAATCTCGTATTCTCGTATTATATTTTCAAGATAATTATTACTGAGCATAAATTTTTTATTGACATTTATAGAATTTGTGTTCGGATGACAAAATTAATTAAACGAATTCAAAAAAATAGTATTTCTTTATTTGAATAAATTTAAATTACCATGGTGTGGTGTGTGTATGTTAAAGTGGGGGGGGGGGGGTTGGTTCGCACCTGAAGTTTACTTCATTGGTTACCTACTTTCATAACCTACGTATGAAGTTAGGGAGGTTAATAATCAGAGTATTGGTTGAATATTTTTAGATACATATGTATTTATAATATTGTATTTAACTTTTATTTTTACACTCTAATATTTATTGGTTAAACTTAAACCACTATCAACTTTGTACAGTGATTGCGTAAGCACACTCATCCCACTTTTAACCCGGCATAGTTAAAGGGGACGATTTTTAACCACCGTCACAGGTAGGGGACTACTCTCCCACTTTAACCTTGTGCATCTTAGGCAGGAGCACCCAGAAAGGTTAGAAAATACTTCAACTGCATGTACTCTCGAGGGTGGTGGGTGTAAATAACTGGCATCACTGGGGAGCTTATACATTTATAATATACACTATAGTTTATACTTTATAGTCATTCATTTCCGTGAGAATATTTTTTTAAATAAAAAAAACATAGGTAGGTGGTAACTTGTAACTGTATTTCCTCTCAAAATACCTCTGTGCGTCACTGATCCTATAATGTATTTCCAACCTTATTTAAAATTAAATTATTTTCAAAGTTTTACTCTTGAACTTTAAAGTAGGTGCACGGTAGGTACACCATATTCTTAATTATTGTATCCGTCCAATATCTGAAAATGTTTGGCACCATTGAATCATACAAAATTCCGGATATTTACATTCCGGAATATTACGTTCCGTGATTTTACATTCCGGAATATTACGATTCGTGATTTTACATTCCGGATTATTATGTTCCGTAGTTTTACATTCCGGATTATTTAGTTTCCGGACTTTTACCGTTACGGGCTTTTAAATTCCATAATATTAGGTTCCGGGGTATTACGTTCCGGAATTTTACCTTCCGGTAAATAACGGTCCGGGATTTTACATTCCGAAATTTTACGTTCCGGAATATTACGGTCCGGGATATTAAATTCCGGGATTGTACTTTCCGTATTTTTACTTTCCGGACTATTGTAGCCCCCCGAAAAGTAAGAGATGATTCTCGACTATATAACCCCAGCATTTATCAGTCAAACGATATCAGTTCAACTTG
>NC_042493.1:18375320-18377061 GCF_005508785.2 Acyrthosiphon pisum
TGAAACAATCATGTCTGCAGACATCAATAAAATTCAATTTGAATGTAGAAAGTGTGTACGAACGAATAATTACACAAGAAGTGCAGAACATGGTATTTAAAACTTCTAATATACTTGCATGTAATTCATCTGATTTTAATAAAATATTAAATAAAATGATTAATAAAATATTAGTTGAGGTTGACACGTTTGTAAGCAAAAAATCCGGATGGTCACTTGTAAAAATAGATAGATTACAATTAAGAATTAATATGGTAAATCCTCTCAAAGGATATACTTAATTTCATCTAAGACTAAACGGTTTTAATATTTCATATTATACAAGTTGAATAAAAATTTTTTTTATTAAATAATTGCAAACGATAATAAATACTATAATACAATTATGAGATAAAATGCAACAGTATTATTTATTTTCATAGAATAATTTGCTACCAGATGGCGATTTTTTTTATGTCGAGTTACATTAAGTTTTTAAAAACAGGGTATTGAGGATCAGGAGATGATGTGTAATAATTAATAAAAAAAACTTTTATTTTATTTTATTTTAAAAGTGTTCTACATAAAATCATTATTTTAATATATCTGATGATGTTATCCATGCATTTTGACTTGAATCAAAACCTAACCATTTAACAAACATTTTGTTCCCAACTTTTTTTACAATACGTTCAATGAGAAAAGTGTTTGGAAAATCAGTTAATTTAATTTCCTGTTCATAAAAACCACCTAAGATTATATTGTTTGATTCATCCTTTAGCTGATAAGTTACTGGATTTGTTTTTAAAACTTTTGAAACTTTCCGTTGTTCAATTTGGTGTATATCCTTTACTAAATATATGTTTATACTTTGATATTCGTACTTTATCGTTAACTTTAAATTTTGGCTTATACAATGTTTGAGAATTTATATATGTATTAAATTTAATTCTGTTTGTATCCATTCAAGCTTCATTAGGTGTACATTTGATTGTTCTATGTTTTGTATTATTATAGTTATGTATAATTTTTGATATTGTATTATACCAATTCCATGTACCTGTTGCAGTAAAATGTTTATATATATTATTTTTGAGAGTTTGGATCACGCGTTCTGCGATTGAGCATTTAATAACACTGTATGAACTGTAATGTTTAATTTTATATTTTTTCATCAAATCTTGAAATTGAGTATTATAAAATTCTGTACCATTATCTGTCTGTAAAAATTTTTGATTAGCTTTTTTCAATATACTTAACATTCCTTTTGTACATTCTTTCGCTGATTTATTTTTCAACGGTTCTCTCACGTAGTTCTTCTAATATAGATATAATTTCATTATTAACACCAGTATTGTCAACACTTTGCGATGATGTCAAAAGATTTAATCTAGTTACTAGCTCATTCGGATCGTCATAATAAACTAATTGGGTTTGAGGTAAGACATCTTTATATAAACCACTACCTGTCTTAGGATCAGGTGATGAAGTAAAATTAATCATATCTGTAGACATGCGATCTGACGGTGAAAAACTGCTTGCTGATTGATTAAAATCAAATGGATCATTTTCTTGTGTTATTTTTCTACGTGTAGCGTTTAATAAGCCAAAAGGACTAGAAGGTAAAGTATTGTTAAATGATTTTAAGTTAATTCGTGGAGTTGTATTCTCATTAATTTTATCTATTTCTTCATTAAACTGTTTTTTCCTCCATTTTCATTCGATAATTACAACGGTTTTACAACAGTCACCAAATTATGAA
>NC_042493.1:18377161-18380764 GCF_005508785.2 Acyrthosiphon pisum
GATCACGGCATCGTTGGACATCGGAGAAACGAGACTTCGAGGGCGGCGGACTCCGGTCGGCCCGCCAAAAGGCGAACATCCACAACTGCCGAAAATGTAAAACGTTATGTATGCTATGAAATATGTCATGTATAGAGGGGGGTAAGTCGGGGAATTGTCCCGTCTACCCCCCACGTATGTATATTATTTGTTGTCTTTTTAAAATAAACGATGGCGGCGTCGCGGAAGCATTGCGGAAGCAGTTCCCGCGACGTCGTCGGTTCTAAACTGAAAAAAAAAAAAAAAAAAGGTATTAATATCATTAATTATCATTGATTATAAATACTAATATTCAATAATAAACTCATTATCAATGTTACCCACTTCTAAAAATAAATCGAGTTTGAGTGAATTCTGTAAATAAACATCGCTTATTCACTTGTACAAATGGACAATCTACAATGTTGACTGTAGTGTTGTCTGTTGTACACGCCACTCACAGCAGTGCAGAACATATTAGTTACGTTTTAGTAATTAATATTTACGTTATTAGTTTTGTGTTTATTTTACTTACAAATGGCCAAAAACAAATCCTTTTTGGAAAATGAATTAATAATATATTTAAATTTATTGTAGGTATATATAGGTAATCATAACATAAATCGGTATATATTATCCACATTTGATTTGATAATATACTGTTGTTACTTAAATATTTAATTTTCATTAAACATGATTCATCAAAATGATAGTTGTGACCATCATTATTAATATCATTATCTATTATTTCTGTTGATGTTTTGTAAAAAATTGTATATATTTGTTGTATTTTTTTTTTAAATTTAGATTTTACTCATACTCACATGGATTTTTGAAATTCTATAAGACATGCCATTTTGGACTGCATAAAATATGGGAGATTTTTGTTCATAGCATTAATTATTTCTTTTTTATTAATTGACTGAATAAGATTAATGTCATAGTTAGTATTAATGAATTTATATAATTGTAGATACTTATTAATATAGTAAGTAAAATTATTATTATTGTTTAAAATTTGAATTTGGATATGGAACGTTAATTCTTGTATTGCTTTGAAAGTTTTAATTTTAAAATTTGAATGTGATTGTATGTATTTGTGAATTGTATGTACATTTATTGTATTTTTATTACAAAGAATATTTATGTCGGTAATTGCCGTTGCAATGATCTTTTCGGTATTCTGAAATAAAAATTAAATACTTACAATCACTAAACTTCGGAATATAACTATTAAATACTTTATTGCATCGACGTGGTTCTGAATTTTTACGGCCGCTAGCCAAGCAAAAAATTGTATAAGACCGTTTGGGCACCATTATGACTGCCGACCGGGTCGACAAACAAATAATGATTCATGAATGGAAAGAGTTTGAAAGAAAACGGAATATGTATGCATACAATTAGCATACAGTGGTGGTGGTGTCGAGTCCAATTCGATTCCCAGACGACCTAAAACTTATCGACGATCGCACAGCCGTCAACGCGCTGAAGCACGGACCCCCTGGGGTGGTTGTCGTTGTTAAATGCGGTGTCTTTATAACCTGTTAAATTAAATAATATTCGATAAGCCACGAATTATAAAACCGAATCGTGTCTACCGGAGTAGTGTATATTACGTCTACTTGATACATATCATATGAAATAAAATTACTAAAAATCCAAATTTGGTGGTACCGTTTTGAAAATGATATCACTCGACTCCAAATAACTTACTCTATACCAGTCGTTCTTTGACTTTTGAGTTGAAAACATAACGTAAACAAATAGCTGCTTGATCATTTGCTCCTATGTCTTGAGTGCTGTCGCCTGTCAACCTATAATTTAACTTAAATAATTATAAATAATTTTTTGTTTCAGATATTGTTAAACATACCTGAATACTGAATTGCCGATCACCTAATTCATTTTTTATTATTTTCCGCAATCCGCATAGTTACTAATATAGCTTCTATTACTTTATTCACTGTAGACTTTGATAATAAAGGAAACATTTCTACTTTACCGGGCACCCTTTTTTTTGCAATTTTTTTTTTGAAACTTATGTAGTTAAGTACGCTGAAAACGATGGTGAAAACCGAATTTGGGGCACGAATTTAGTTATGAAGTTATGGCCTAATGAAGTTCACTATTTCGCGATTTTTACGCATTCGCGCATCACACTAGTTTACTACGACTATTTCGAAAACACCACTATATACCAATTATTTTTATCTTAACGACATTCATTAAGATAATATAACAAATAATAAATGTATTTTGAGCAAACATAATTTAAATAAGAGATTACAAAGATATCTAAAACGTTTCAGTATTGCACTTGTTATATAAGAAACTAGTGTTTTTTTCTAATATCTTAAATTACATTTTCTTTAAAAATATATTACAATGAGTGTCAAGAGTTTAAATTTATATGACTTAAAAGAACTGTCTCTTCAAAACGAAGGATTGGCATTAATAGAAATGCTCCAGAATTTTGGTGTATTACATAATGCACCGAAATGCATAAGAGATTAATAACGACAGTGACGATGACAACGCTCCGGGATATGATTTTTTTTAATTAATAAACGCTAATAATATCAGTATAATCATAGTATGTAATATTGTAATCCATGAACTTCTTAGTTCATGATGTAATCTAAACTAATTGATAGTTATCATACGATGAAAGATATCGTACAGTGATGCTGTGCTAGAGGCACTCGTCGCTCCGCTCCGCAAATCGAAAATATCCCCCGACTTGCTGTGCAACAACACCTTAAGTTGGTCACAGGGTAACCACAGGTTAACCAACGTACAACCACCTTATCATTTTTCGGACAACTGCCAGCCACGGCACAATCACAATCAAAATAAGTGAAAAAAAAAATCGCGAAATAGTGAACTTCATTAGGCCATAACTTCTAAACTAAGTCCGTGCCCCAAATTCGGTTTTCACCATCGTTTTCAGCGTACTTAACTACATAAGTTTCCAAAAAAAAAATTGCAAAAAAAAGGGTGCCCGGTAAAGTAGAAATATACCAAATTATTTGTAGGTAATACATCTTGTAGTGTACTAATACCCTATGTAAAAAGTTAAAAATATAAAACAAACCAATAATATGATCTTATTTGTAGTAGGTATAGAAAATTTCAATTTTGAATAACTAATAACTATAGATTGGTCATTCATTAATATTTTTACCTTTACTAGTTTTGATTCATTTTGGTGCAAACATATTTGATATTTTTATGCATGATTTCGCAGCAACTTTTAATTGTAACTCATTTTTTAACCTTTTTTTTTCTGCTCCGCCCCTGAATACTTTTTTAGTAACATTTTTTTTTAAACAAGGTTCCATACTGAATTTTATTTATTTGTATATTTAAAGATTATCGTTCACAGACTCACAGTTATTCATTTACAAAAACAAAATACAAATAAAATAATTTGTTAATGGACAGTAAAGTAAACTGAGTATAAGTGTATAAGTATAAGTACTGGTAAATTTGAAATTTAATAAACATAGAAAATCAATGAGTATCTGAACAGTGAAACAGTGAACAGTCAGTGGACGTCCCATGTGACTATGTGACATAACG
>NC_042493.1:18383413-18386804 GCF_005508785.2 Acyrthosiphon pisum
GCAATCTAGCGGTAAATCGTAAGTATTCGCCTTTAGACTATCGTAGTAAGTCGAGTTTTTGACTTAGAGTGATATGGTTGTATTCGGGAGGATCTCATATATCTGGGCATTGCATTGAAAAAATTCCTAATTGTCTAGGACGGCCATCCGGCAGGCGAGTATGATATTTACCGTAATTTGTATTGCGGTTGTACTTCAAAAATCATTTTTTGAACTTTATGTCATGGACACCGTATTTCTTAGTTGTTAACTTTGAAACTTTTACACCGAGTAGCCGACGTGTAACCAATCGATAGACATGCTACTTGTGAAGGTGGTACAAAAATTGTATTTTTGGTGACTGTTCAAAGTGGAAATACGGTACCGGTATAAATGTGCTCAATACCCCCCCCCCCCCCCACCACTGGAACATAACTGTTTTTGAGCAAATTATTATTTGTATAGTTAGTATTAGTTACGTTTTAGTAATTAATATTTACGTTATTAGTTTTGTGTTTTATTTTACTTACAAATGGCCAAAAACAAATCCTTTTTGGAAAATGAAGTAATAACATATTTAAATTTATTGTAGGTATATTGTATAAGCAACACTTAACCATGGTAAATGTTGTATATGATTTATAAATATAAATCAAAATCTGCTATCAAATTTATATTTTAACAATGTAAAAACTAAAAAATAAAAATGTCAAATTACCAAACAACTCACACAAGTCGTACAACGTAGGTAAATGACTTGGCTCATACTAAATAAATAAATTGGCCCATACTAAATGCTCGTAAAAAAATTAGTAAAAATATTTCATTAATTGCTAAATTAAAAAATTAGGTACTTTTAAAACATAATATAAAACAATGTTTTATACTGAAATAATCAAGTTGTAATAAAAACTTTTTTTAAACATGTTTTTTAACAATCCTGGTTGTGGATGGATCTCTTTATGTGACAATCATTATTCTTTTTTAGTAAAATGCTTTCTTTGTAAATAACACGAAATAATGTAGGACTGTATATGCTGGGCTCTGAGGATATTTGGAAAATTGACCACCAATGAAATGAGCGCTACATTATATTGTGAAATAGGGAGTTGGCTCCCATTGTTTATTATCAGCAGTGTAAAAAGTAGCATACCTGTTGTAGTAAACCGACATGCCGTTTTACTATATTCTAAATATTATAAGTAGGTATTATAATAATTATTACAACAAGGCTATTAACCTTGCGGCAATGTAGGGACCATGGGTTTGACAGATTAATAACAGATCAAAAATCGTTCGCCAAAATAGAACGAAAACAAACCTATAAATCTTTGCGATTGAATCTTATAATATTATTATTATTATTAATAATAATACGCTTGCTATTTTGGCAATAACATTATCTAGATCGGCGTCTTCCTAAACTTGATATCTACCTCCTAGACTCTACCACGTACACCTTTATTCACATAGATTTTATATAAATATAGGATTAGATCCATAGTAATTTAGAATTAGTACAGCGCACACACTTGTAAGTACTAGTGTTAATAACTCATTTCTCGGGCAGACGCTTATCGCTGTCCTCAAATTTACATAACTTAATATATTTTACTTAATAAACTACCTACTTTTAACTATTTACTGTGTCACTTGTCACTCTGCAACCTCTTTTTTGAAAAACCTATTCATCATCAACGTCGTTGGATTCAAAATTGTAAGCATTAGTGAGGGATCACTACACTGTTAATAATTTAATCATATGTACCTCCATACTATTGATTATACATGGTACATTTTATTACATTATATAGGTATATTACATTTTTACAAATTTGATCATAACGGAAGGCAGCTGTGGTACCTATTAATTAATTTCATTAGCCAACAGTATTGTTTTACTACAATTAATATCGTGACACGGCCTTCGGTGACACGTTTGTTATTATCATTATATTATAATAATAATATATATGATTGTTAATATTATTATATTATAACATATAATAGTAAAATATTAACGTCAACGAAACAAAAAAATAGTGTAAATGTGTATTCGTGTTGGCATATTAAGTGCAAAACGCATAAACCAACTACCAGCCGGCGCCCACAGTATAAACAAGAATATGAAGGACGTAGTAAAAAGTACCAACAGACAGCACCAATGCTCATATAACGACAATATCCGGAACGATTTTAACAGCTAGCGCCGATCTAACGAACATATCCTTAACTAGTAGATTTCTAGCGCTCATCTAGTGTTTCTATCCAGAACTAACGCCGCGACTGCAGCGATGCGTAACGGCCATATCCATTAGGGCGTAGTGTGAAATGCCGCCATTAAGACATCTTAACTATGTAAAATCAATGCTAATACCTATTATAAATAAATACAGTTGAAGCATTATACTAAACTGTGTACACAAACAATTATGACTATTTCACAATGTTTTTGGGTAAACCCACTATATAACAGAGATTATTCTGATTATTGGCATTCAAGTGTAATAAAATAATCAAGAGTTACTGTTTCTTACTTTTTTCGTTTAATAGCGTGTATCCATTTCTTACTTTGTTCAGTGGCATGAGGCTTAGATGGAAATCGAAATACTTTAATCGATTCAGTTTTAATCTGTGTATTTGTGCAATTAACCACACAACACATTTGGTAACTTTTAATTCTAATTGTCGACATTACTTCGACCGAAGGTGGACAGCAAAAATAGGTGGAAATAATAATTATATAGTAATACTACCAAATTAATACTTACTATAGTTCTATATAATGGAATTATAAATCATATTGTAAACATAAAACTACGATTTCTATTCCGTATTTACTGTTATAGTTATAGGGATTGATTATAATATTATTACCCTCTAAAACTTATAGAATAGTCCTTAGCGCACGCTGCATTACAAATTGCACGATGCCTATAGGTCGTAGCCGGCCCATGTTCATTTTTAAGCTCATGTTATAATCTAAGTCATGTTTAATACTAGAGTGATAACTAATTGCAATTAATAGGAAATTATAAATTATTTCTAATTATGTTATTTTACAACTATTTGAATTTTGTGTTGTTTTGTTTTGTTTAATATTAATAGTTTAAACTGTTTATATATCATTCATAATTTTATAGTTGCATACATTTTTATTATATTATTATGAACATAGGTAAAAATAACAAACCTACTTGTTTGTTCATTTATAAGCTCATGTTATAATTTAGCTATCCATCCATGTATACGTTATCAATTAAGTATTTCATACCAATATTACTACTTATGGACTGTGATTATGTACCTATTTATTTTAACCCATTCATTGATTATGGCTCGACATAGAGTCAGACTTTAAACGTTAAACTTACGTGTTATGATTTTTAATGATTGCCTTAAACTAATATTT
>NC_042493.1:18387200-18421923 GCF_005508785.2 Acyrthosiphon pisum
TAGGCGGATTGTCCGTTCGGGAATCGACTTCTCCCGAGATGACAGATAGCTAGACACTCAAACTCAGAATTCGAATTTCCGATTTCAACACACATACGAGAACCGGACATACACGCCCGGGGGGTCTGCGATCTGACGTAGTCGGATTGCCTACCTGACTAGCTACTTGCATACGAGCGACTTACACTTCCACTGCATCTGATCCGCCGCAAGCGGATTGTACGTTCGGGAATCGACTTTCTCCCGAGATGACTGATAGCTAGACACTCAAACTCAGAATCCGAATTTCCGATTTCAACACACACACTCCAGAACCCGACATACACCATACACGCCCGGGGCGTCGTCTGCGATCCTCGGATTGCCTACCTGGCTGGCTGTGTCGTACGATCGACTTGAATCGCGTGACTTACGACTAGACACTCTTCCAAGTTCAAAAATTACCGCTTAACCAGTGCTGCCAACACGACAACACACAATACCCGACGGTCCCGCGTTCCCGCCGCAGGCTGGATCAAAAAACCCAGCATCGCCGACGCGGTCTTTTCGCCCGAGGTGGGATGACAAACGCCGGAATCTAGTTATCTAATATTTTATGAAAAAAAATGGGGAGAATTTTTGGTTGCAAGCATGTATGAAGCCAGAAGGGTAATATTCTGATTTTCATCTGGAAACACTGAATTAGAAGCAATCAAAGCAAGTACCAGCTACAAAAGATAAGAAACATTCTTTTTAAAATATAAACTATAGTTATACAAATTATTTAAGGTATATTAAATTGATAAACTTACGTGGATTGTTAGAAAAGGGAGAAATCATCAAGTGTTGTTCAGTTACATCATCTTCATTTAAATAAATGCCAAGAGTATCACAGGGTGGTAAAATACTAGGTACTGACGATTTTTTTTAAGTTGGTTTGGTGTCAACTATGTTGATAGTATAATCTGTTTGTGTAAAACGATTACTACATATGAAACTATTTACAGATTTATACTTAATCTCAGGATCAAAGTCTTGTACAATGTACAAAAATTAAGATTGACAGCATCCTTGGGAAATCTTTGAAATTAAGTACCTAAATACTTTTTAAAATAAATAAAATTATTTTTCTAATTTTTGCCTTTTATAATGATACTCATTGCATTGCCGTAACTAGATACTTTGGAACATGAAGTAAACTATTATTTGGGGAGACCCTCCACAAAATCTATTTATAAACATAAATTGGTTAAAATTTGAGACCTCACTAATTCCATAATAATAGTTTTAAATGCAACTGAAAATATCATGGATACCTGTGAAATCTTGTACCTCCTTTTAAGACTGGTTTTACATCCAAGCTTACAAGAAGTATTCACCATTGGCTTATGGTTTTTTTAAATATCACTTGTTAGAAAACAAGAAACTCTAGAAGTCTAGTTAAGTAGTCTGTAGTAAGTAGAAAGTCTAATAAATAATATTTCTAAAAGCATTTTACATATTTTAGTATTTTTATAAGATTATAAGAATAATATTCCGTTATCAAGATTTTATTCATGGTGGAAAAATTATATTATCAATTTCTCCATGAATGCCCACAAACATAGAACAATATAGAAGCAAAACTCGATCAGCTGATTGGGGTTTTGTTTCCCTATGATCTGAAGTCTGAATCTCCGAAAAACATGGAAACGTTTCCGCGCACCAACATCATGCTAGACATGTTTACGTGATCGTTTCCCGAAACATAGGCGGGATACGCTACGCGGGGTCAGCTTGTTTACCATTTCCTATTTCACTTATGCCATTCCCCCCTGGAAACCGTGTTCAAGGCCACAATCGCCCGATTCGGCTAATTCACGGAGTTTCATACCCCTGCCACAAATGTTTTGTTTTCTCTTTTGCACGATGCTCGCTGAAGTTATCTCTCTCTAACCGCAGTCCATTCTATTAGGGTCGCAACATTTGCTTTTGCGTCAAACTCTGTCAATTCACCAATAAGTTGACTTTTCTTACAATAATTATACGTAATTCATGTTTGTTCCTTCTTGAACTAAATGGCTTGCTAATTTTGATCTTGTACGTCATATCGCTTTTATATCAATATTATATAAATTAAGTATATATCTTTATTATATCAATTACCTATACAAATCTTCCGAATATTCCGTAGCCATTTATTGTACTAATGCATTAAATGCATAAGTATTAACGATTTTTTTTCTACACGTATTATCGCATAATATTACTATTTTGTACCAATTCAATTCTGTTTGGACATTTTTTTGTTGACTTTGTTTAAATTGTATTTCCGGATGAATATCTAAATAAATGGTACGTTTCATAATTATTATTTTTTGATTATAAGGCTTGGTGGGCATTCTCTATCTCCAATTTTCCAATTCTTGTTCATCATCAATAATACCAACCATTGATTTACTATCTATTTTGTTATGAGAATTTTAAAATAACTTGACTTGATTATTGGAGAAACTTAAATGTACATAATGATCTTTGACGGAATTGCTTACAAGGGCGAACCCAAGGGGATGGCTAACGGGCTTTAGCCCCCCCCCTCCCCAAATGGCTAGCCCCAAACACTTTGATAATTTTATCAGGTTTATTGACAATTGACATTTTACTTTAAATTATTATAAAAAAAATTATCAACTATCGAAATTGAAACATTAGGTATAACATAATATTATATTATATTTATACCTGTCATTCCGGGCCCCGGGAGAGACCTCTGTAGTATATTATTATCGTTGCGACGTCGTTAGTTGAAACTGTGTAGGATATCGGAAAATCTAGATTATACATTTTTATCGATACAATTTAGTTTACCGTAAACCGTAGGTATCTTTGCGTTAATAAATTCCACTACTTATTTAGTAGATTAACTAGTATTGTCGACTGTTGTACAACTTGTTTTTCGCGAGCTTATTTATTCATTTTTAAGGGGGGGGGGCAAAAGGGGCACGGCCCCAAGGCCCATTGAACTTGGGAGCCCATCATTATCCCTAAAATATATTTTTTAACGCGTCCAATACAGTTTTCAAAAAAAAAATATATATTATTTAAGTTGGTAGGTTTAGGTATAGTAGTTAAATTATTATTAATAATTATAAAATGAAATTGTATTCTCAATTTTATATCACGAAAAATTACTATAAATGATGAACTATATTTGCCAACAATTTTGTTTTTTTTTTTTTTGAGCATTTTAAATTACCGATTTAACTATTTAAGTATATAAAAAGGTAGTTGTGAGAAAACTAATGAATGCTATGGTATGCTAATGAAAACTATGAATTGAAATAATAATTATACAATTTAGAGTTTAATACATTTTTTAAAGCAAACAATGTTATTAAAAGAGATTGTAATAAATATAAATATTTTTTGTGTCTTTAGTGGACATGGTGTAGTTAACCATACGGTTAACTTTGTAGAGCCACCCAAACATTTACCACCAATTTGGGTACCTGCCGGTCGATTCAGCCCTGAATGCTTGGACAAGCAATGGGAAGATGCACTGCCGCCCAACATGGAACCAATTCGTTACCATACATCGAGCGTTCGTGGCGTGAACTAAAACGAGTGTTAAATAGGTGTAACTGCCCAAGAGTGTCAACCTCTTATATTGGTGAATGGATGTACCGCACTAATATTTTAAACAGGGAAGGTGGAATACAGCAGCAATTTTGTAGGTTCATGAGAGACATAGGAAGGCGATATCCTGGTATTGGATACATACCAATGACCAGAGACATTGAAGACTGTCAGTGTCCAGAGTGCTAAATTAAATAAGGTAAGATAAATAACAGTAAAAAAGGTAATAAGATACATTATATTTTGCACAAAATTTTTCGAGTTTTTATATGCATAGTAAATTTGGTTGGAGCATAATTTTAAATGATACTATATTTGTACAGATCGATTTGCATATGGAAGTCACCGGTACATCAACAAAATGGTTCTTTTAAGAACCGACAATTTAAAACGGCCCTTTTTAGGGCCACCACATTTTTAAGTTCGTATAATTATATCATATTAAATGAATATATAATTATTATATATTTAAAAATATGATATAAGAAATTGAAATATAAAATATATTTATTAAATACAACAATAATTACAGTTGTTTAATATATTAAATAAAATAAATAATATACATTTAGTGGGCAATTGTAATTTTTTTTTAAAATAAATTAACATTATTTGCGTTTTCAGGGTATTTGGTTCCTGTCTTACATATTATTTTCTTTCTTTCAGGATAGTAATTTAAATTAGTCTCATCGTAATTTATGATATTGCTGGGTGGAACATTTTCAAGGGATATTGTAAAATTATCAAAATATTTAATAATATCACAAGGTGTAACAGAAGCTCTGCTTTTTTTAATTAATGATTTACACGCATTCTAATAACTGCAATTTAGAATTGTAAAAATAACCTTTCTAAATACAGCTAGGCTGATTTCTGCTGATTTCTACCTGTGCAATTTTAATCTCTATTCCTGCTCCGCTTGTGAAATTTGTTGAATAAGTATTTGAAGCATTGAGGGTCTAACCTAAAAATAATTGAAATTATAATAAATACTTTCATTCAACATTATCCAAATTTATTAGAACCAGTTTTGTGTAGTTAGCTTTAATATTTTAAATTGCAATATTTTACACACACATTACTTGCTTAAAAAATTTAAATATTTCTTTGCCTATGGGTCTTGTACTATTTCCTGAACCAACCTCACACCCACTTCAGGTTGTCCTCTGGAGTTTTTTGAATTATTTTTCTCATTTTTCTGTTTCGTAAAACAATTCGAAATTTCATGACCTACTTTATTACAGTAACTGCAATGTAAATTCTGATATATTATGTATATTGTTTTTAATTACAAATAAAATTACTCCTATCTCTTTTCAATCACATAATTATAATATCTCTATGGACCACGTACTAGATGCAGGCTAGGATTAAGTAATTTTTTTTAGCTATAAACACTAAAATAGATACCTGGGTTTTCACGCAAGCTAATTTCCATTTGCATTTTTTATCTCGATACATATTTTCTAATCTTAAATAACATTATACGCGCCTGAGGTAAAAGTAGCCTTATTTTATCACAAAAAAGACGCAGGGGAGCTAAATAATAATGGAATCTACCTACTTCAAAAGCGTAATTATATATTTTTCTTGACTCTAGAACCTAGAGCCCTATTGGCGTCATTTCAGTTTTCAATAGAGAGGGGCAAAGGTTTTGAAATAATCAATTACAACAGGATTCAAGAAAGTTTCATTTTTGTTTATCATACAACCTTATACTATTAAATTCAAACTAATTATGTGTTTATATTTTGCAGTATATCTTCTTGCAAAGCGTCCTTTTGAACAGAAATTCGTCGACATCAATATTTGCATCATTGTGTGATTTCCACCTGAAATTGTATAGGACATTCGCTCACGGCAATTTTTCCATCACAGTACGACTTTTATCAAAAACCTAATAGGTCAGTAATATTGATTTATTATAAAATAGTTGACTACAGGGTCGGACTGGGTACCAAGGTCCTCACCGGCAATTTACTTATAAAGGGCCTCAACAATAGTGATAAATAATAATTCGCTTAAAAAAGATGATTAATTTTTTTCACTAAATATTATCATAAATTAATAAACTTTATAATTTACAAAATCGTTAAAAATGTTATTTATTAATTTAAGGCAAGGAGGAAAATGTAGAAGATTGTATAGAATCAAACGCTTTGTGTTAATTGTTAAGACATAATATAAACAAATAATGAAATAACAATAATATTTTATTTCATTTTAAATACAACTTTTATAATATTATAATTCAAGGATAGTAATAATTATAATTTAAAATTAAATAATAATTATTAAGAAAAATTTAATTCTAAAATAACAATTGCTTCATTTCATTAGATGTACTTGCAAGCTTATTAATAATGTCATGATAGTTCCATTCGGAAATAATATCTGTCCCAGAATTTATTAAAATTAAGGATTCCAACGAGTCTTGACAAATAAGTGATCTGAGACGAGTTTTGATAATTTTAAGCTTAGAGAAAGAACGTTCGCATGAGACTTGGGTAAAAGAAATTGTTAATAAAGTTTCATATGCAATATATAAATCTGAGTATGCGCTACTATGTAAATTAAAATCTTTCAATAATTTAATAACACATGGAATACACTTTTGATAGTTTTGATCAATAGAACAACGTGTTAGAGTTTCTTCTTCATCATTTTCTGAATCAGTGACATTTGATTGATAGGTACTCTGTATTATTTGAAATATTATGATAAATAGATGCAAAAGATATTAATTGATCAACTAAACCATCTCATTCAACACTACTCATTTTTGCTAAAGACTGTAAAGCTCCTTGTGGGATCACACTCGGATCTTCATTTATTCTTTTAAAATTTTTAGGATCCAAGTATGAAGCATCTTGCATAATTGTATTTGAATCGCCAAACCTTACACTGATTTGTCTAGATGCAGTATCTATTACAACTTGATAAACACTCACGCGAAACTTGTGTTTATCATTTTCAAAAGAACTTACTGACTCATCTGTTGCAGTTTCATCAAACATAGTTTTAACTTTCCGTGATCGTTTTTGTGATAGTATTGTCTCGATTTCTAATTCAATTTCATTTTTAGTTAAAATATCATTAACAGAACTTGCAAATGATAATGCAGCCTTAAAAATATTATCAAATGTTGATATTGAATCTTTTGCCATATTAGATAATTGTTTTTCTAAACTATTGTTGAATTGGATGATATCTTAGGAAACACAACTTATCACTAGCACTCGCATTAATATTAGGCGGTACAAATAATGTAATTTCTTCTATGGCTTCAGGAGATAATGCAGTGTTTGGAACTAGAAAGTATGAACAAATTAAAATGAATAAAAATATATATTATTGTTTATTTTTTATTTAATATTACCTGATTTATTTTCTTCATCAATATAAGGACCATCAGCTTGTACATCAGTATTAATTTGGTTTTCTGAAAACATAAAATATTATTGTTCATGTAATATATAAATATTAAATATTATTAACAAGTTTTCACTACGTCTACATTAATTTGAATGGATAATAAATTAATTAATAATATTACCTGATTTATCTTCTTCATTAATATAAGGCCCATCAGCGTGTATATAAGTATTAATTTGGCTTTCTGAAAATATAAAATATAAATATAATTAAATTAAATTAAATTAAATAAATATAATTATAATAAAAATTATTTTTAATGTAATATAATATGAATATTTAATAATATTAATTATCATTTTAAAAAAGTTATCAGAGTTATCTTCATAATCTTTATAAGGACTAGTGTCTTGAACATTTATATTAGAAGTAGATTGCTGATTAGAATCAATAGTTTCTTCAAAAAAATAAACATAGTATATATTATTTTATTAGTTTTTACATTCGTCTCAGTTTAAACACAAATTTACAAATTAAAAATAAATTTAATTGCTTAACAGTATTTAAAATGTTAAACACATGTAATTTCTAAACGCTTAAAAGCTCATAATTATAATGAGATGAAAATATTAATCAATACCTACCTACTTAAAATAAATACGTTTAACTTCTTGTTTTGTTATAGAGCATATTATACACATATAGTTATTAGTTATCTTAATATCTTATAATATACTTACGGAATACAAAATTTAGTTTTTGTTGACTTGGTGACAAACCACAAGCAATCAAATCATTTCTTCTTTTGGCTGAACGTTTCGAAGCCCCAGATTGAAATTTACGTTTCTCCATTTAATAATGTAAAAAACGAACAATAAAAAAAACGTATAATAACTAATAAGGTAAACGAGAACACGTATTTAACAAATCGGGTTGATGACGAATGAATAATGATATTTTCAGGGTATATACCATAGAGTAATATAGTAATTACTCGCTATGGTATATACGTATAATTGTGTACTGATTTAAGTATTCCCCAAGCCAATGAAAACTCAGGTTTACAGTTCTAAAAATAAATACCTCCAAAATTCCAATTGATATAATCATATTAGCACCGATAAGACGATAACACAAACGTTGAGACGTCACGAACATGTTTTGTCCATCTAAACTACTACACTGTATTTATGTTTGATTATTTTTATTTTATAAATTAACATTTGTACATAAATGGCAAATGCTGAAATGCACATTACAAATACAGTTCATATTCAATTTTATAATTATGATTTTTCTGTTAGGTAGGGCCCCATATAGTCATACATATAAGGGGGCCTCACTGGCTAATGCCGGTCTGTTGCATAGGCCAGTCCGACCCTGGTTGACTAAGAATAATTGCTAAACTTTTTCACATTTGTTTATGTGTCACATTAGTGCTTACCTACTATACAATAGGACGCAATCGGAACATGGAAAAGGTGGGCCAAAAATCGTTTATTATTATCATCGTTTTCTTCAAAAACAACATAAGTTATATTATTTGGATTTGTTTCGTTATTCAATTGGTTTAAATCAATTAATTTATTTGAGTACTTCATATCACCATAAAAAGTTCATCTGTTATGTTTACAGAAAGCTCCCCCATGATCTTTAACGCTTTTACATTAAATCTGCTAAGGCACACATATTAAATGTTTTGCATCTCTCAAGTACCTACAATGTCTTTAAAAGTTTAAACATCCGAATTGAAGCTTCAACAATATTATTAGTGTTAATCCCTCTTATTGGTAATTTAGAACACAAGCAACATTCCGTATTTCCTTAAAATATATACATAGTTTTATCTCATAGCTTATTAAAAATGGCTGAACAAAACAGTTTAAGACGAAACTTCCGATCGATAATCTTAACATTGCGGCAGTTGGTGGAAATGGCCGGCTTAATAGAATAATCTATTAATGCTTTGAACAGAATTAGGCCGGTCGTCGCACTCCGGCCGGAACAAGTAAGGTTTAGAATAGTGGGAGTATTCATTTCCTCTAATTAATTTTTATTTATAATAGGAAAGAAGAGTTATAAAACGCTTTGATAGTAAATATAACTACTTAATTATATTTTTTTAATGTTAACTAATTTATAATAGATTCAAATATTGTGCAAGAGCTTGAGACACAAAACCAAACACTTACACAAATTTTAAAATCCATAAACGGTATGATGAAATGTTTGAAAGTTACTGCCATTTATTTTTTTTTAGATCTATCCTTCAAGATAGGTATGATTACTATCGTATTATTTGTGTCATGTTTTATACATTTTAAATAGACCAAAAACTGAGAAACTTTGAGTAATTATAAATAAAAACTACCTCCTAATATAAAAATTGTATTAAGTTACTTATTAGCCTGCCCCATGGGGGTAAATTTGATAATTCGATACTTTAAAGTCTAAATGATCCACTTATACAGCTGTCTTACGAATTTTTAGAGTGGGTTTTACTAAAATTTATATATTCAAACAAAGTTTTTCAGAGTGACAAAAGTGTAATTGTGACACTATATTCAAAAATGACAGTAACGTATACAGGTAATAGATTTAAAATAATAGTAGGTATACAAATTAAATTAAATCTTATTTTGTATTTCATTATACATATTGTATTAGAATTTTTACATGCATACATGAAGAAACAAAACAGATCTTTAGAAGTTGACCCTAATGACAGTAGTCAGTTTTTGAGAGATGAGGTATTTAGGTTTTAAAGTTATGAAAAAAATGAATAAACCTGAAATTTACTCTTATAAACAGATGCTGAAAGTTTTTTTTACAATATGCAGACAATTTTTAATAATTTCTCTAATCTAAAAAAAAAGGTGAAGATAATGTTTTGAAATTATCTTTTACTTTTTTGATTCTTCTTTGGATTTGATTTCGGGGATACGTTGCTATAAAGTTTGTCAAATTCGTAACCTTCTAATGTTTTAAGTTCTTCTTCCTTGCAGACGTTAACTTTTATTTTTGACGAAGTACCATGAATGTAAGATTTTATGACGGTGAATCTCTTCAAAAAGTAGATGATGAATGGCACATGTTGATATTCACAAATTTGAGTGAGAATATTAAAAATATCCAATATGAAGAAGACTTTTGGATTTCGTTGATGAATTTTGAGATTGATGGTGATTATTATTATTATCCATTTAAAAATGTTGCCGGATTTGCACTTAAAGTTTTGAGCTTACCACATTCCTCTGTTGATTGTAAAAGGGTATTCTCTAAAGTCAATCTGATAAAATTCAAAATAAGAAACAAACTCAATACAGAAACTATGAATGGCTTACTATAAACAAGTCAGCAAAAGAAGGATATGAAATGCTGTGTTAAATTTGAATCTACGCAACATATGATAAAATGTATGATCAAACAAATGTTTGAAAAAGTATATTATGGATAAATCTAATGATTATGAAAAATCAGGAATTATTGTGAAGTGTGTGGAAAATCCCTTTGCTGTAGTTATTATAACTCATATAATGTAAAAGGCTCATGAACTACCTTTTTCAAAGGATATAGCTTTTGTTGATAGTACATCTTCATGTGGTGCCCGAGGTCATTCAGTGACGTTTATGTTAACAGCGTGTGGTATAGGTGCAGTTTCTTTAGCTATTATGAAAACAAAAAACCAATCAATTGCCGATTATTCAGCAGCATTTAATCTTGTTAAGACTTCTATTCCTAATGGTTTTGGAAACCAAGGTTTTCCATTACAATTTATAACTGATGATAGTGATGCAGAAAGGCAAGCACTGAAGTCTGTATTCCCTGAATCCAAATTATTATTATGTCGATTTCATGTTTTACAATCTGTTTGAAGATGGTTATGGGAAATATACCACCAGGTACATAAAGATGATAGAAAAACATTGTATTTGTTATTTCGTGTCATTTCAGAAGCATCAGCATATGAGTTAGCCATGGCTGGATTCATTTAATAGTGCAATTGGGTTGACTTCTACTTCATCAAATGTTATAAATGGTAATAATATACCATTAAAATATCCCAAATGGATACAGTGTGTTTCAAAATATTGGGATAGAAAATAAATATGGTGTATGGCATTCCGCAACGCTTCTACTCATAGATACCACACAAACAATTTTAGTGAAGTCAACGTAAGGTTATTTAAATATATTGTACTATCTCGAAATAAGGCATATAATGCTGTAGCTTTGGTTAATTTTGTTTGTACAAGCATGTAAGAATATTATCAAAAACGTTTAAGGAATTTTGTAAATGGCAGAAATGATACGGCAAGGTATTTGTATAAGGATCGACTAAACAAAGCATCACACATCCATAAAAAGGACATTGAAGAATTATCTGATAACGTATTCAAAATTAAATCGGAAAATCAAAATGTATATTATGAGGTTGATGTGCCTGTTAGATTTTGTGAGCGTCCTAAAGGTAAAATGGGTAGTTTTTGTAAACACCAAGCATCTGTGTATCACAATTTTGGAAAAGCAATGCCAAATTTACCTCCAATAAGTGTTGATGCTTGATATTCTCTTGCTAAATTAGCTTTCGGCCAAAATGTTGGACCTAAATCATTTTATATGCCACTGATTCCTGAATTAAGTAACAATCAATCACTAAATCAAGATATTAACAAAGAATTGCCAACAATTCAAAGTTCTAATGAACCAGTAAATAGTAATGATATTCATCTTGCCAATGTCCCAAAAAATGAAGAGATTGATGAATATGAAAACCAAATTATTAGTTTAATGACTGATAATTTTAGAAAATATAACCGTGAAACATCCTCTGCTGTTCTACAAAAATGCATTGATAGGCTAAAAAAAGTAAAGTCTAGTAGAACCTGGGAGTCATTCTTAAGTACTGCTGGAAACAATATATCATTGAGGCACTGTACACGTGCCACTATTCATGTTCAACCAACAACTATAAGTCGTAGGAAACCTGGCATAACACGAGGTACCTAGTAAACGGTTACCAGTTGGACGTCCATTAAATAGTGACGAGCAGAAAAAATTTAAAAGCTAATGAAATTTGGGTGAAAATGTTAGGCTAAATGTTCCAAACGCCAAATCCCATAATTAATAATATTTGTTCTATCTACTATAGTTTTTTTTTTTAATTAAAAGAATGCAGCTGGTCATAATCATTAAAAAGTTTCTTTAGAAATAATTAAATAAGTACTATCTTAAGAAAATAATAGTTATGCATTTTTAAACTATTTTATTTGATTATTTTAATTATTTTATTTTATTCAGGTATATTTTGGAAGAAACTGTATTAAAAATATTGATTCTTTAAGTGATTTATATTTGTTGTTTAATACTTACCAACTTGTTTGTGTTTGTTGGGAATAATATTTTATATAATTATTAATGTAATTTTCATTCAACAGATTAGCATGCAGTAAACTGGGATTAATTTGAATAATATTAAAAGTATCTATTAGTATCTATTCACTTGTCATGAAATAAGAGTATTTAAATTTTGTATTAAATAGCAAATTATGATTATTATACTAATGCTAATGAACACAAGTATTATTAGAAAACACAATATTCTATGCTAGTTGCAATATATTATATTACTATGTATCTACATAGTAAAAATAGGTTAATAATAATAATTGTAAATTGTGTAGTGATAACTACTTGATAGTACAACTAAAATTATAAAACCAATTTCCAATTATTATTATGCAAGAGTAATAACTAATAATTTTACCTATCATATGATTATAGGTAATACAATATTATTAATATGATCTCATGAATTCAGTTGTGTTATTAATTAATGTTGCAAATAAGTATTGATAATTTCAACTTGAATACCTACCTTATAAAATAACAATATTATATAATCATTATTCATTACCTTTAAGAAGTTTTTATAGAAATAAATAAACACAACTATAATCAAACAAATAAGCATACAAATATAATTATGAAATTAAAATTCCACTTATTTGATACCTATAATTTTATTTTATATAGGCAAAAAAATTGACACAACACACAATTTAATAATAATAAAAAATGTAATACATTTGTGACTATTAATCACTTAGCATGTTATTTTTTTAAGGAACCGCATCCCATTTATAAGTGTCAAAAGTTTATTGCACTCGATGTAAATGAGAGAACACTAAAGGTTGATGAACTAAATCTGAGCCGCAATTGCCTTGGGCATACGGATGTAAAATTGTGTTGGTCAAAAAAAGTATGTTCCAAATGTAAAAAAAACGCATAATACGTTGCATGGGGATGTAGAGCAAGACGTACAAAATGCGTCTACTCTGAATGTGTCCAATGAAGAGGTGGTGGTTAGTCACGCCGCCTGTGGTCAAACGCGCGCACAAGTGCTATTAGCGACAGCAGAAGTACACATAATAAATGCGTGTGGTGAGCCGGTTGTGTGCAGGGCATTATTAGATAATGGTTCACATATAAATATTTTGACCGAAGCAATGTCACAGCGATTGAGACTTGCGCGAAAAAAAATTAATTAATCGATAACAGGTATTAATGAGTTGAAGAGCCGTGCTACGTATAAGGTGACAGTGTCTATTAAGTCACGTATAAATAATTATTCCTCTACCATAAATATGTTGGTATTACGAAAAGTTACTGGAATCTCCCTGCCAACAATATTGATACCAAAAAATGGTCGATACCCAAAAATATAAAGTTAGATGATTCCAGATATTTTAAACCTGAAAAAATAGATTTACTGATTGGTGCTGACTCTTATTGGGAAATAATGTGCACAGAAAATGTCAAGCTTCATACAATGAGTCCGTACTTACAGCAGTCAATGTTCGGCTGGATTATTGTTGGACCGGTGAACGAACAATCAACAAACAATTCAACAGCTTGCTTTGTGGTAGGCGAAGATAATTATTCAAATTTGGAAAAGAATATTGAGGAACTTTGGAAAATTGAAGAATGTTCCACGGAAAATACAGACGAAACGTCCGAAGACGCAATGTGTCGCAAACATTTTCAAGACAACGTATCAGTAGATCCAACTAGAAAATTTGTCGTAAAACTACCGTTTCGCGATAACGTAGATCAATTAGGCGAGTCATATAACATCGCGCTAAAACGATTCTTATCGTTAGTCAATATAAGAAATTTATGTTAGAATATGAACACTTAGGACATAATATGGAAAAAGTTGATGCAGATAAGTAGATATCAGTGAAAACATATTATATGCCACACTCTTATGTTCTTAATGAACATAGCCGAACAACAAAGTTGCGAGTAGTGTTCGACGGTTTGTGCAAGTCAGATTCTGAACTATCGTTAATGTATTGTTAAAGGGCCCTATGTTTCAAGATGACCTCACATAAATCGTCGCTAGATTTCGTACACACAAATATGTATTTTCAGCCTACATAAAAAAATGATTCCGGCACAGATGCGGTCGGCACAGTTGTGGTCAATACCTTTTTGGTGGCATTTGCGGTCACTCTTTTTTTTACACCTACCTACATGTTCTATTTCATATAGGTATCTACAGAAATTAAGGCTTCAGCTCAAGTATTCAATAGTCAATAGTACATCTTATGGTACTTATTAGTTATTCATCATTCAAACATTAAAGTTGACAAAAAATATTTTTTTTATTATTCACTCATTCAAATCTATGTTGCATGTTGATGTTGTAGTTAGCAATTTATATGTTAAGAATCTTAACTTAAGATAAAATTAAATCAATCATAATGTCTTAGGTAGTCCATTTCATAGTGCAGCAGTATATGCCAATGTAGCTCAAAAACGATCACAAAATATTTACATTACTTTGAATAAGACAAAATCAAAATACATGAAAGAATCTAGGGCAGCTCTATTAAATATAATAAGTTCAATATTGTATCTTACCAGGCAAGGGCTTGCCATTCGAGGTCACACAGATAATAACTCAAATATTAATCAATTATTAAAATTAAGATCAAGTGATTCATTGGAGTTGGGTTCTTGGCTTTCACGCACAACATATAAATGGACATCACATGAAATACAAAATGAAATAGTAGGTTTACTGTCACAGTATGTACAAACAAACTTAATCCATCAAATAAAAGCTTCAAAGTATTTTTCAATCATTATGGATGAAACAATGGACAATACTGGTCAAGAGCAAGTATCAGTATGTTTTCGTATATCAGATAACAATTTAAACATATCCGAACTGTTTTGGGGTTTTTTTAAAACTGAATCAACCTATGCACTAACTTTATTCACCTTAGTATCTAATATTTTAACAAAATTCAATCTAACATTATCAGACTGTCGTGGTCAGTGTTATGATGGTGCTGCAAATGTAAGCGGCCATATCAGTGGTCTCCAAAAAATAATTTTAGATATTGAAAAACGTGCTATATATGTTCACTGTGTAGCACATACTTTAAACCTTGTGGTCCAAAATGGTTGTAGATAGATCTCGAGATTTTTTAGCAATGATAAGATCTATTATAGTGTTTGTACGCTGTTCTCCCAAAAGACAGGCAATTTTCAATGCTCTACAAAGTGACCAAGAATTAAATTCTCAATCACTTCGTCCATTCTGTCCGACTAGATGGTGTATGCGAGTAAAGTCATTAAAAACATTATACTACAATTATGCAGTTTTAATAAAGTTTTTAGATAATATATCAAAAGAGAGGTCAGAGAATGGTGCCAAAGCAAGTGGTTTTCTCAAACAATTGCTCAAATATGAATTTTTATTTTATATTAAAGTAATGATTAATATATTTGAGAGGGTTGAACTTATCAATGCAGTACTCCAAAAGATTTCATTAAATTTCCATGAAGTAAAAATTAAAATTAAACACATAATTTCATCAATTGAACAGCAAAGAGAAAGTGGTTTTGATGACTTATGGCTGGAAATTTCAACTAAGACAAGGGAACTAAATATTAAGGAGCCAAATGATCAAAGACCTAACAAAAAACCAAAAAGATTTATTCAAAACAGTGAACAAGATTCATCTTAATCAGCTCTATCAGTTAATGAAAAATTTAAACGTATATATTATGAAATAATAGATGTTACTGTATCAGCACTAAATGGTAGATTTGTACAAAATGTAATCGATCATTTATGTTCATTAGAGAAATTTGTAATCGTCGAAGAAAAACATATCACCGATGTAATTGAATTTTATGGAAGTGATTTTAACAGAGATAAATTGATATTACATCGAGATATGTTCTTAGATATTGCAAATTCTAAGGATGTCTCTATAAAAAGTTCACAAGACGCCGTAAATTTCATGAAATCTGACAATTTGTGTGATATGTTATCAGAATTTTACAAACTCCTACAAATTATGTCAACTATTCCAGTTTCATCTTGCACTGCAGAAAGGTCTTTCTCAGTATTGAGGAGGTTGAAGACATTTTTGGGATCAACGATGACACAAAATCGTCTGAATGACATAGCTCTTCTTTATGTCCATCGAAACGAAGATGTGGATATTGAAAAAGTCGCTAATACTTTTATAAATAAAGCCAAAATACATTTTCATTAAAAATTAAAATATTTTTATTTTTATTGTTTAAAATGTTACTAAAAACTTTTATTTTATTATATACTCGGTATTCATTAAAAATTGTCTTATATTATATTGTAGTTTGTAAATATGTTTTTTTACCAGTTAATAGAACATTTAGTATAGGGAATGAGGGGGAAAAGCCCATCACTAATACTTGACATCAGTGGCACACAATATTTTTTTCGGGAGGTAGGGGTGTTATTCTATTAATAATTTACTATAGATATAAATATTGTATAGCCCTTAAATTTTACTAGGCCTCGGAGAAATTTCAAGGGGGGATGAAACCCCTTAACCCCCACCACAACCCTGCGTGCACCACTGCTTGACATCGGTAAGAGCACCCAATGCATTTTTGAAAACCCGGCGCCTATGGTTGTACAATCGGCTCAACTGGTTGATGAAATCCTTCTTCATAAGTAACATCTAAACAAAGAAATATACTTTAATACCAGTTGTTAAAATTTGATTCAAAGTCAAGTCAAAATGATTTGTGAATATACCTTCAAAATTAGCTTCGTTCGGTCCAACGACTATTACTTCATCTTCCTCTATTGCTGGTTCTACAAGTACATCTGGTATTAATAACTAAAACTTATAAAGTACTTTCAAAAATTAAATAATATGCCAACCTTCAAAATTAGGAGAGTCCGGTCTAATGACGATAACTATATCTTCTCCTACTGCTGGTTCAACAAGTACATCTAGAATAAATAGTTAAAACATATATAATTTTATAATCTAAAATATCATTAGGTTGTAAACTTTTCTACTAGTTGCCCACGACCTCTACCTGGTTGCACTTGACCACGAGGTCGTCCGCGGCGTCTTGGAATTTGAGGGATAATACGGTTATCTCGCCCTCCACGTCCTCGTCTTTGTGCTATTTGACGGCCATTATTTTCCAGTAGAGGAGGCGGTAACAGCGGTTCAAGTGGAACTGGTGGTAACTGCTGAATCTCATCTTCCCGATGTACTATAAAAAATGTGAGTGGTATATAAATATATAATTTATACATGTTTATTAGAAGACTAAAACTTAATATTTACCATTAGATAATGGACCGATTTGATTGTTCAAGTATCCTCTCACCACATGTGCGACTCTTCTAAGGAAGGATGCAGTATTATATCGACCATTCCTTACTAGTCGGAGAGCATTTTGTAAGACCTCATTATTTCTATCCCGGCTTGTGATAATTGATCTACGAACCTAAAAAAGGAAAAAAAAATATTAAGCAACAGGAAATAATAAATTATAAATAAATTTAACCTATTGTCCATTTATTATTTGCCTGGCTTCTCTTCTAACTCATGATTCTACTGAACGAAGTCTGTCTGTATTCAAAAATATTCATATCAATTATCTAATATAAATATTATAATATATTATACCACTTAACTAAATATTTTACAAAACTTACCATAGAATGTCCAAATTGGAGGATGTTGACCAATGGTGGTTTTTAGCATGCTATGGAAACTTTCCACATAGTCATTTGTCCGTATATTTAACCCGTACACTGAACATCCAACTGGACCTACAGTATCGATCCAGTAATGTTGAATGTAATTTAACATATCATCAACGTATCTCATTATGTCCATGTGCCTCGCCAATTGTTGGATCACAAAAAATCCTCCAGTTATATGAAAGTCAATTGGCAATTGGGGGTCCATTTCTGGTGGTAAATGTGGTAGTGCAGTGATCTTTTATTAAAACAATAAGTAAATATTATAAACTATTATAGGATGAAAATTATATGGTTTTATAAGATTACCATTCGGATAACAGTGGCTACACCATAGTTGTTACGAACGATTTCAGTCATGCCATGTGTTCGAATATATCTTACAATGCTCTGTAATCAAAAATATTTTATTCAACGTTATACTATAAATCGATTTATTTGAATGATAAAATATGTTATTTTTGTAGTTCAAATTTTATATGAGAATGTGTTAACCTGATTGAAATGGAACCAACAACCAACTAATTGACAATCCGGTAATACTCTTCGAATAGCATTTCGTTGAGCCATTTCAAAGTCTGCAATAACTTGCATTCTATTCCATTCGAAAAGTTCAAAAGATAGATCCGTTGATTAAAACTGCCACAATCTTATGTATACCGATTCTGTTCTTTGATTTGTAAGTGCATAAACAAGAGGAATGGACTGCAAGATAGAAAAAAACAATTAATAACTGATTAGTTTAAGTAATAACTAATGATATTTTATATTATACTTTTGCATTTATAATATTAATCTGTTGATATTAAATTGCATTAATATCAACAGTAATTAATCAGGAATTGTTTTGAAAATATAGAAACTTCTATTTTGGTTAATCTTACAATGTTATCCAGGACTGCATGTATGGTCACTAATTGATCAATATCTCCTGGAAAATTTGGTACTACTCCAAAAGTGCCATATACGGCTAAAACTTGAGCTCTTCGGAGGAATGGTGCATGATCCCGTATAAAATCAATGTTTGCAAACAATAAACCTCCAAATATTGAATGTCCGTCTTGAATAAATTCAAGGGGACCTTGGTAGAACAATACATGTTGATATCATCTGCCACAAATGACAGACGACTTTGCCACTTAACAGAGGCTATTGTCTCTCCAATTGACTTGAGGTGCAACACCACCTCAAGTTTGTCACAGGGTAACTACCAGCTAGCTATGTGCGACATTATAGTAGTGTTGGGCGCATGTGTATAAACGTCAAATCGAAAACTTTGGAAGGCCATAACTTCGAAACTAAGTGACAGCGACAAATTCTGATTGCACCATCGTTCTTAACTCGATGAGTTAGGTACATAAGTTTTGATAAAAAAAATTCAAAATGGTGAGGGGGAGCTAAACTGCAATTATGCCATTAAAGTAACACAAGTCGCGGCAATCTTCAAACTCAAGGGACCTCCCGTCGCCTAACGGCTCTGATCGCCAGTCTGTTAAAGAAACATAAGTATAATATTAAAGTGGCTCAGGTCACCAAACTCAAATTACTTCGCGCGGCATTAAAACAGTCTTGCGCGCATGGTGCATACGTATATATAAACGTAAAATCGCAAACTTTGGATAGCTATAACTTCCAAAATAATGGTTTCCGCAAATTTTTTTTTGCACCATTGTTCTTAACTCGTCGAAATACGACTATTTCGAAAAAATTTTTTTAAAAATGTGCTGGGTTGCTAAAGTGAATTTGTTCCAAAATTGAAGATTGTTTAATTGTGCAGGACGAAGAATGGATTCCACCACCATTAACTATGACAAGTAGGTAAACGTATCATAAAGTGGGCTAGAAAACCTTTCAATCAGCCAACTCTCAAATTAGATGATGTAGAACAAAATAATAATATATTAGAATTAAAATCACCTTTACAATACCTACTTTTCTGAGTATTTTGATGATGTTTTCGAAAATATGGCATATCATACTAATCTTTATGCGGTTCAAAAAGGTGTTACTAGATTCAAACCTACTGATATGTACGAAATAAAACGTTTAATCGGTGTTCATATCATAATGGGTAATTTAAAATATCCACGTGTACCTACGTTTGTATTGGCAAAATCATTTTGAAGTAAATTTAGTTGCTCAAAATACGACCCGAGATAGGTTTTTTCCTTTGCGTAATAATTTACATATCGTCGACAACATTGAAATTCCTAATGGAAACAAAGACAAATTTATGAAAGTCAGGCCGTTGTATACTGTTTTCCAAAAAAAATGTAACAGTCTACCAATGGAAAGAAACTTGTGTGTCGATGAGCAGATGGTTCCCTTCAAAGAGCAACTATCTATTAATCAATATATGAAGGGAAAACCTATTACATGGGGGGTAAAAGTTTTCTATTATGTGGCGAAAATGGAACGATTTAAAATATTTTGCCGTTTCAAGGGTATTATGAATGTGACCTAGACTTAATAAAAACCATTGGTTCTGGAGCTACTGTTGTGTTGTATCTTACGCAAAACGTGAAGCCAAACAGAAATTTTTTATTTTTTGATAATTTTTTTCTTTATTTGGCTTATTTGAAAGATTACGACAACTTCAAATATATGCTGCTGGGACAATTCGAACAAATAGGTTTGCTAACCCACCATTTTTGAGTGACAAAGAAATGCGTAAACTGGGCATAGGAACCACATTCAAGGTAACAACAGATGTACCTGGTTGTAATATTCGCATTTTACAATGGTTCGACACAAAGCAGTCAATTTAGGATCAAATTTCATAGCATCTGGAGAAGTAGGCCGTGTAACTCGTTGGGATAAAAAGAAAAACGGTTTGTTGATATTGAATGGCCCGAAATAGTGAGGTTATGTAATAAATCGATGGGTGGCGTTGATAAATTAGATCAACTTATAAGTTATTATCGTATATTTATACGATCTAGAAAATGGACTCTGAGAATGATTATGCATGCATTCGATATGGCGATTTCTAATTGTTTGATCTAATATAAAAAGAAGCTGACATTTTGAAAGTACCAAAGAAAAAAATAATGGATTTATAAGATTTTCGAATGGAATTGGCTGAAAATTTAATTTCAGTCGAAAACCTATCACTCCCAAAAGAAGAGGACGTCCATCAGGAGAGCAGCGAAAGCAGCTACTAATTCCAGGCCACCGTTGAAGAAAAACAAAGTAGACGCTGTACAACCAACTAAAGAATATCGTTTTGATGGATTACACCACATACCCGGGTTTTGATAATCTCAAAAATGCTAGGTACTAAGTGTAAAAAGAAAAGTGTACAAGAAGAACACATTATTACTGTAAGAAGTGTGACCGTCATTTATGCTTAGATAAAATAAGTAATTGTTTTGAGCAATATCATGCAGAGTAATATCTATTATAATTTTACTTCCTATATTTTTTATAACACGACTTTTGTACTGTTACTATTGTTACTTACTATGAATTGTTTTTATGTTATTTTAATTTTTAAATATTTAATAAATAAGATTTGTATTTTACATTTAAATATTTTAATAAACGAGATTCGTTTTTTATTTTTATGAGTTTTTTTATTTTTATTATTATTTATGAGTTGTTTTTTTTTTACTTAAAGGAAAATGTAATATTGTTTTTTTTTTATTTAAAAAGTTATTTTAATAAACGAGGTTCGTTTTTTTGTTATGTGAAGATTAAAAATATTTTTTTTCTTTCCACTAAATCCCAAGGTACACTATGGTGTGCCCATCCGTAAGTCTTTCAATATTTGTCCGATTTTTTTCAAACTGGGATTAAATTATTCGTGGATAAATGACTATAAATGATTTATATATAAAAAAAAATTATAATATTATACAGAATAGTCGGGTCTGAAAGGGTTAATACTGATGTCTGATATTGATGTCTTAGATACTGATGATGATAGTTTTCAAAATTCTGGCTCAGAATACTTGCCATATGGATAGAATAGATCATCCTGTAGTGACGAAGTTGACAGTAAAATTAATGATGATTTTAATAATGAAATTACTCAAAGAGTCGACAACAATAAAATTATTCAAGACACTGTTTCAGATGAAAATATACAGCCGACTAATTTAAAAACATGTAAGAGACTTTTGAATAAAAATAATTAGAAAAAAAATGTGAGCCTCCAAGAACTTTACATTTTATGTATTTAATTGTTTACAAAAATGCCATGATTTGATTAACGAAGCCAAACAAAAACTCAGTATTATGATTTAGGAAATGATGACCTACAAAGTGCATTTATTGCTGGTTTGATCAAAAAAAGAGTTAATACAAAAAATGTTGATAATAAAAAAAATTTTACAATGATTTATTATTTACCCATAGATAATGGGAAAGTAGAAAGAGTATGTAAATCTTTTTTAAAAACATATTTAGTATTTCTGACGGAAGAATTGCAAGAATTTTGGCACATAAAAATGTTTTTATGGCTCCCCTATTAATCAAAGAGGTAAACATGCTCTACATAATAAAACCAGTAACTCAAAAATACAGGAAGTAGTAGATTTTATAAACAGATTCCCTTCATATGAATCTCATTATTCTTGAGAAAAAAGTGTACACAGAAAGTATTTGGCTCCAGATCTTAATATTAAAACTCTTAATGTTTAAATTGTATAAAGAACAAACTGAAGAACCAGTATACTTGTTGAAGTTTCATGATACTTTAAATTAAAAATTTAACATCCATTTCCATCCCTCTGTTACTGATAGTCGTAAGAATTGTGATAATTTTAATATAAAAATGAAATATGCGGATAATGATGAAGAAAAAAAAAATTGAAACTGAAAGGGATTTATACCAGAGAAAACCAGAAAATGCCCGTAAAGGTAGCGTACCTATAGATGGATTTTTAGCAAAAGAAAATGATACTGTTACATGCATCGCTTTTGATTTGATGAAAACAATGCCAACTAGTATATGTTATTATAAACGTCAATTATGGACATACTGTCTTGGAATACATAACATTGCTAATAATACTGCAAAAATGTATGTCTGGGATGAATCAGTTGGAACCAGGGGACCTCAAGAAATAGGATCATGTATTTTACACTACATTAAAAACTTTGTTACAGCAAATAAAATAATTATTTTCTCAGGTCAATGTGAAGGGCAAAACCAAAACATCAAAATAGCTACCCTTTGTAATTTTACTGTGGCTAATGACAAATATTGTGTAAATGAAATTGGTCACAAATTTTTAGTGAATGGCCATTAGTTTTTACCGTGCCATCAAGATTTTGGTTTGATTGAAAAACAAAAAAAAACATCACAAAAACATATTTTTATCAAATGATTGGCATAGTTCCAGCAAAAAAAACCCTTTCATATTATAAATATGACCAAAGACAATTTGTTTTCTACCAAATAACTGAAAAACAAATTGTCAATAGGAAGATAAATGAGTATGGTGAAAAAGTTGAATGGCTCAAAATTCAGTGGCTAAATTTTAAAAAAGAACAACCATTTCAGATAAATACAAATATTTAAACACTCTAGAAGTTCAATTCAAACATCAAATATTGCAATAATGCAATATTATTTCCATGCATTCAGTATTTTATGTACTTTTGCATATGCCTTTTGAGTTCATTAAAGTAATCACACTTGATAGTATTCCAGGTTGGATAGGAAATGTTGAAGCCCATTTTCTTAATGTGGATAAACCTAAAATTAATTTGATGATTTATCTATGATGAATGTATAATTGAGATATATATTATTTTAACCTGGTAATGGAAATTGCTTTTCATTTCTCAAATTGCGATAAGATTTAGGAGAAATACTGAGTGTTATTGATGGTTCCCATGAGTAATCTTTATTTTTTGGTTGAAGTAACAATCAAAAGTTGTGTAGGACTTAAAAATTTATTTAATATTTCATTTATTTTCAAATCTATAATTTTCTAAATTAATGAACTCATAATATGATTTAATTTTAGTATTTTGTGATGAGAGAATAATTTTAAGTTTATTATTTTCTTAAACTAATTGTTCAATCTCATTATTCAATCTAAAAATAATAAATAATCTAACATAATGTAGTACCTAATTAGTAATTATTTAATTATCTATCTATCTATTGGCAATATTATCCAAGAAGTTAGTCCAGAGCTTAGGAGTAGTACTGTTGTCCACAGTAAGTCGGCTAAATTTAAAAAAAAAACACTAAAACTCTTTCAATATATGAGATCATTCTAGTTAATTACGATAGAGAAGAGATAACCGTGGGTACGAGGAGTCTCGAAGGCGGTGTAATAGATTCGACTCAATGGAGATAATTGAAAAATAATCAACACCGCATGTTTATCCATACCAAATATATTTTATATTATTATTATATTATTGCATAGCATTAAATATACCTATCTCATTGATGTGAATAACAAAAGACCAGATCTTATGAGAATCTTATGAGCATATTGAAAGTCGGAAAATTCGGCAACAGAGAAATTGAATCAGATTGCTTGCGTAATAATCAGAACAAAACTATTAGAAAATCCTGTTTACAATTAAGAATACTCATAACATAAAAAAGCGATAGATACCGTCTTATATAGTAGTCTTCGGAAAAATATATCTAGTAAATGAGAACACCAATTTCTACATCATATAGATGAAGAGAAAGACAGGAATTAAAAAAAACCAGACGGGGCGATGATGTTTTGATCTATGAATATATTTTAAAGAGGCAACGAAACTTGTCTGAAAAATGTTATTTGTACCATCGATTCTGTTATCATCCAGTGTCAATAATTGAAATTCCGATCTCCTCAGGCGATAAGAGATTAAAATATGCAAATTTCAAATGTCAACTGAAGCTATAATTTGATGCAACTGATGTATCTACACGAAAACAAACATCATCACAATCGTCATGAATAACTATCGATATTCTACACTCGGAGGTACAATATTATGATCACCGAAGACTACTTCAAAATAATCACAGATAATTTAAACAAAAACTCATTCACATTCAATGTGGAAATTCTAACGAAATACTACATAGGAGGAATCCAACTATGGATAAAAATACCAATCTTCAACAATGACATAATATTTTTCATGCTGAAGGTAGACAACTCTGGATTTTGTTGACTGTCAAAACACAAAATAAATTAACAGTATACTGTGCAAGTCGTAATTGCAGTCACAAAAAATGCATGAAGTTGGTCACAACATTTTTATTGGTCTGGTGATCCCTCGATAGATGCGATCCAGAGAAAGGCGTTTGAAAAACACCCTACAATGCTTCCAATTTATTCTGATTTATTTCATCCGGACCATAACTTGCTACACCATTATCAAATTTATGATGAATGTTAAAAATGTCAAACTAATCATAAAAAAATGAAATAATATCAGAGGCCTGATTTTGGAATTAATTACATTGTTTTATTTTTAAATATTTTTTATTAGCTTACTAAATTCTTAAGTGGGTGTCAGCTCAGTATTTTTTCTCTTTCTGATTCATGCGCAACATGTTATGCTATATTATGCGCATGGGTCAGAGAGAGAAAACAAATAGTGTGTTAACATCCTCTTTAGATCAAATATTAAGAAATAAAATCAAAGATTTGTTGCATAATATTTTAAATAAACAGTTATTACATCCTTTATGTTGTTGATTTTCATATAATTATTTTCTTGCCAATGTATTAGAGCTTTAACAACAATATTAGAAAAATGTTGTACAGCTAATCTAATATTCATTCTACCTGTTCCCTGAAAGGGTGGACATGTAGGATGATCATTTGGGCCAATAGATTGGCGTGTTGTACCGAAAAATTGCTACAGTTAAAAATATAAACATTAATATTATGAGTTTATAATAATTATTCAATATTTATTATTTCACCTCCATACGATCTTGATTCATCTTGTTTGTCAACACACATTTAAAACCACAAGTTTGCAATAAATAATTTGATAGATCAATTGTTGATTTCATAGTGACACGTAACCCATTAGCTGTGCTATTAGTTAAAAACTCATCTTTTTTAATATTGCCTTTTATAACAAGGCTTTCCCAATCATTGAGCCAAGATATAGTTTCCTCTAAAACCTAATTAATATAAGTTTTATATTGTTTTTAAGTCTTAAAAAGCGATGGATAGATGGAGTAAAAAAGACCTAGAGAAGTTAAGGATTGAGAATTGGCAAGAAAGAGTGCACAATTGTGAAGAATGAAAGGCAGTAGTGGTGGTAAACTCTTGAAATTTTGTGATGTCAGGAAGAGAGAAAAAAATTATTGTTTATTAATATAGTTGAACAAACTTGTATATCTTTACTGCTACTGCTTCTGATTCCTTCTGCTGGATATCTGCGATTCAAAGCATCAAATACTGAATTAAAAATACATGTGAACTTTTCAGTTTCTTCACTATGTTTTAATTCTTCTATGTGCTAATGTTCTCTGTAAAAATGTATAGCTTTTGCCATAGAATTACCTACTTAAAACCTATAAAATTACACAATTTATTTTAAATAATGTGATGTGTTGTGATTTGGTCTTAATATAAAATATTATTTATTTCTATTTAATTTTACTTGTGTAGCAAACTTGACAGTCATTTTAGAAAAATTATCTAATTTAAGATGTCGTTGGGTAATCTTTGGACATGCACGAGTAGGTACTAATGGACTCTGAGACTGATCTAACTTGTGTACTACATTATAAAAATTCCAGTTTATAGGATGCTGGTTTGGTGAGACCTTAATTTATAATTTAGAAATTAGAAATGTAAAAATGAATAATTATTGTAAATGTGTTAGCTATTAATATATTTTTATAATCACCCTAAGAAGCTTCTTATCGTGAAGTTTATTTCTGACATTCTTTATTAAACGAGGAGCGTCAGAAAAAAAAATTATTTCCTTGTAGGATTCATAGGGTGTATAGTATAATTCTGTAAATTATTTAAATCTCCACTAACACCAAACTCACTCCACATTCTTCTGTTTGTCTGGGCTCCATCCGAAACTACACCATCAATTTGGGTACCAGCAGCTTCGAGAAGAGATATTGCTGCTTTCAGTACAAGTTGGGCTAAAACAATACCTTTGAAACCAATTTAAAAAAAAGTTATTTTGTGTTTAATAATTTTAGAGATGTTATTATACTTTTTATAATGACCCTATTGACACATAAATAAATAACACATAATTCAACTGATAAAACTAGCTAAATTTATTAGAAAAATAATACCACAGAAGTTTTCAAAAGTTTCATCTAAACATGCAACACATTTAATTTAACTGACAATAAATCAAATTTAAGTCCACTATCCCAAAGTACATACAATACCTACATAATACGTAAATTAGATACATAGGTAATATACATTTATTAATAAATACACATAATGAACTTAACTAATGGTAGTCAACAGATTGAAAATAATAATAACACTTAATAGTAATAGAAGTATAAAATCAGTAGTATTAAATAATGTTTACTTTTCCATTGAAATTACACATAGAATATTATATTACTTGTAATGAAAAAGAAATAATAATTTATATTAACACACATAAATTATTAAATTGTATTCATAAATCAAACTTATTATAATCCATAAAACATGCAACCTATTTTATTAATGTATTTGATAAAATAGGTTAGTAAAAAAATGAGACATTATTAAATAATACACCATTATATTCAGTGTTGTTTGGGGCGACGGCCGAAGGGGTATATTGTGTATGACATAAACCTAGCACCAGAGAGTGAGTTTTTTCTGCCCCATATATAGCAAACAGAATGCAATTATGTAACAAAAATAAATTAAACTTCTGCTTTCGTATATTATAGAAAAAATTATGGAAACATCACTGATTATAAATTATAATTTAAATTGCAACACATTTTATGCATATCGTACAGTAACTTTTTATATTGAATTTGTACCTTTAACTGAACCTTTGGACAAAAACACGCCTATCGGCTGAAAAAAATTGGCTGACAAACTTTGAAATGCAAAAACTAATCCATAGTTTGCTTTTGTGTTTGTATCATTTTTAGGTAGGTAGCAATTCATTGCCAAAATTCTCCAAATCCATATAGGTTAATGTGGTTGAATTTACGCATACACTTTCACGTAACATAATTTCATCAAACACTAGCATACCGTGTTTTTGGTTTTTACTTTTTTTTAACCCGTCACTGGTCGCGTAATTTTTTTTTTATTTTTGGTCGCGCGGGGTAAAAATTTTCCATAATATGAAATATACTTAAAATATTACTTTAAGTTGGTACTTTATAACTAACAATACTTATAATTAATAAACATAAATAATTAGGTATACAATTTGAATTGCATATGGGTCTTTAGTTTTATGATTGTATATAATATGCCCAAAAGTGCTTTGATTTCGCGAACACATGTTTCCGAAGCATCTCTTTCTCTATTGTAATTAGGTCGAACTTTTTCAATATATATATTCGTCATTTTTACTATATGCTCTAACATATCATTTGAAAAAAATAACATCCAACACTCCAAAATTGTTTTTGCACTTTTAGCTATAAGTTTAACTCCTGATTTTTCTGTAACTTTATTATAATTCGCGATTCTTACACGAACATTTGGTTTTCTATTCCATTTTGTTCCGTCTTTTCCAATAAAAAATTTGCGTCTCATAGATATAGGTAAATCATCGTCAGATTCATGGTACGAATATTCAGAATCTGATTCATTAGAAATATTTCCGATAGAACTTGCACTAGAAATTGACTGTTCTGTATCCGTATTTTGGTCATGAGGTTCATATGTTGGTGTATTATTATCATTATCATCACTTGAAAAGCCTCCTAATAAATCATCTTCTTCTGTGCTTTCTAATAGACACTCAATCCGCCGTCTCTCAATTTCGTCCATGTTTTTTATAATAATAATCAAGAGAAAATTAAATTGAAAAAAAATGTAAAATAATAAATTAATCGTCAGTCGCGCGGGGTAAATATTGTCCAAACAAATAAATTGTTCTCGACCCGCATGCACCGAACAAACTAAAATAGTTTTCGATGAAGTAAATGTCATTATGTTATTATGATGTGATTTTGATAAGCTAATCGTAATTACGAAATAATTATAAGCCATATAAGTTTTTTCCGACAATTTAGTACTGGTTCTTCATGAAAAATCACAGGATTTGATACCTCAGAAAATAATACTGTTAAACATTTGAATCTAGTTTAGCTTTTCTTTCTAAATGTGAATCACCCTAAAAAGTAAAAAAATAATGTATTAGGTAAATAGTTAGGTACCAATGTTTTGATGAGTTTTAAGTTTATTCAAATTATTAAATACCTTATTTAATACCTTTAGTGTAAAAATAGTAAATATATATTAAAAAATAAGAAAAAGCTATTTTTTAACTTCTTATAAAATAATATTTGAAAAAAAAATATTTTTATGATAGTCGATAGAGATAGGTACTTATATGAAAGTATACTTTTTTAAATTCATTGAGGTCTTCTTTTTTTATGTCTGTTAACTGTTGCTCATTTAATATTTCATCAAATATTGTAGGAATTACATTGTGGTTCAATTTAGGTTTCTTCTTATTAATACAAAAATCACTCTACAAAATACATGGCACAATAACACGTAAGTTAATTTAATTTTCTAAATGGGTAATCAATCACAATTCACAACAAGTTATATTATATTACTATATATTATAGTACTTACAACGTCAACTGTTCCATGATTCCATACAGAAAAAGATCTACAAATATCATTTGGACCAAAATGCAATTCACATACATGTGATGCTAGAGATGCTGGTTTGCCATTTACCTTACTTATAGCTTGTTTCCACTCATTACTAATCCTTTCATCTTTAGGTATAGAAAAAAGAGAGTATTTTTTTCTATTTCCAGTTTTGCGACTTGGACAGTTTAAAATACAACATAAATTAACCATTTTTTTCTTACTTAAAAAATTGTATACTCGAGTATAAAATGTCACCAAATTTTCATACCGGCATTATTTATACAAAGTACATGTACATACTACATTTACACATAATCAAAATCGAAAGTTTGTGTAAATAATATACTTATATAGACATATAGTTATATACCTAATAATATAACAATATTATTTCATATATTTTGTTAATAACAAAAAAAACCCGCGAAAAGAACATAACTACTTCACCTAGATAGCGTTAGTGTTGCTAAAAGGTGGAAATCCCACCCGTAACTCCACCACTCTACATACTTTTAGGGAACGTTATTTCATCGTCGTGTCCAGTCCTATATATCTTAGTTCGTGATACAAATAATACCATATAATTTTCTAATACCATCAAGTAACAACAAAATGTAATTTATAATTTTGAATTATTAGAAATACTCGATCGTGGCATTATTGAGTTCTCATTTTTTAATTTAAAAATATACCCATTACGTTTTACAACTGAAAGTGTAAGCAACGCTTACACTGCTTATATGCACGCCACCCCACTGCACTTACTTGGTTAAGTTGTCAACTAATACCAGAATATGATTGTTACCTGTTAAAGATTTTATGAATGGTCGAATGTGATCGAGATGGATAATTTTAAATGGTTTCTTTCCTGGATGATTTGATATTTTATAGTAATAACACAATTTTGATTATGGAATCAATAACTGGTAAATCAATATGTAAGTTCTCTTAAGTTATTTTAAAATTTTTATATCAAACACTTTTCACTAATTTAGAACTATTATTTTTCTGAATTCAACGCTGAAACCGTCGTGCATTTTTATTTGAAAATGTATCCAAGTCGTTAGTCGTCAACTGTAAATCTTCAGGTAACTTAGAAATGTTATAAAAATATACTAAGCTTATTTTAATTGATTTTCGTTCATGACTTTTTATTTAGATGAGTGAATGTTCAAAATGCAATATAGGTACATTATACAAAATACAGTTCAATTATTTCAACTATATAGGTACATTTTTTTGTTCCATACCTATTAATTTTTTAATAAATTATATAGATTTTTAAACTAAATAAATTTAACTAACATGAATTTTTGTTTACATATTTTTGCATATTTTAAGTGCATACCTATTTGAATGAAAATCAGTGCATAAATGCATGCATATTTCGTACATTTTTAGTGAGTACATTTTACATGTAGAAATACCAATTGTTCTACTGATCCAGGACCAAGCCTCTGTCTCCTCTTGGTATCAATTTATCCCACTTTTGAGAACATGCGCTCAGGGAAAAAGAACGTGACAGGAATATTTAGATATTTCATTGCAACTGATAATACATTTGAGAATGTAGTTAGATTAGAGCTCCACCAAGTTTAAGTATTTGATGTTGGAGAAAACAGTGGTAACAGTTATCTAGTTTGAAAAACGCATGTATTTACAAAAATATTTTAAATTTTAAATTAGTCTCTTGTCAGTTATCACCAAAAATAATAATTAAGCTGACTTCTCTCAAAACATAATCAATCTGGCCCTCCATATGTTTTATAGTGGCTGACCGTTCATTAAAAATATCCCACAATGAAGATTTACTTGACTCCGATGTATGTTCTGTTGTTTGATTTGTAATGTTTGTATCGGGTGGTGCCGTGTACTTTTTTAAAAAGTATTCAAATACGTACCTATTCTGAATACTTTTATATGTATTTTTTATTCATTAAAAAAAATACTTTTTTCTGATCCATAAAAAGTTTTATATTTGTGACTAGACATATTATAAATCATGAATATTAATTTTATTCTTTGAACAAAATATAATATTGGCCCATGATATGAATATTTTTATAAACACCAATGTGTTTATGCAGTAAATTTAAAAATATTTAAATATTTTTGTATGTCATCACCATCAATTAGAATATAATTTATGTACCGAAATAGTTTATAAGAATGTTCAAGGTTTTTAAAAAACAAATTTGATTATGTTTAGAAAATAATATTGGGTTTGTTAAATAAACTGTTATAATATAATATTATAATATAATATATTATTATATTTTGTAATGCAACGTTGTGACGTCGACAATCTTTCCGGCACCCCGCACCGATGTCGTGGTCCACTTGCCCGGTGATGTGTTCTCGCTGCGGTGTGTGCGCGTGGACTTGGGAACACTATCCGATGCCTCCCACCGCTTGACTGCATAGGGTTTTCCGTGACAAGAGTTTTATTTAGTTAATAAATTTCCACAATTTCGTTATAAAGCACTATGCAGTAAGCAGTGCAGTCATGTAACTACTAAGTAGTAAGTATTAATTAAAGTATCAATAAAAAATATAAAATTGGTTGTCATAAAATATGATCAGTTATCTATAATAACCAATCATTTTGATTAAGAAATATTAACATATCCACATTTTTGGCTTTTATTCTAGACCGTCTGTTAGAAACAATTATACCAGCTTTACTAAAGATTCTTTCAGATGGGACTGAAGAGGCAGGAGCACATAAGATTTTTTTAGCACATGTAGCAAGAGTCCCAAGACTATCGTTATTAACCTGAAATATAAAAATCATAATTTTTAGATTTAAAATTTGTTTAATAGCATTTAGATGTTAGGTACTTACATTTCAAAATATTAAAGGGTCCATATCATTATTTGTATTTGGACGTTCCATGACGTATTCTCTTAAATATATTATTGAATTGGCAGTTACTGTCCTATTTTTACTTTTTTCTGCTATTCTTGTGTTCAGAAAATCAAATAATGATTTACCTTAATTAGATACAGCTTCTGTAGTATCATGATTTTCCTCTGGTCTTTGTGGTAATAACGATTCTTGCAGAGACATTTCACTCTGTAGTAGAGAAACTGCACATTGAGCATTATCAGAAGATATACCAGGTGTATACCACCCCCACAGCAATATTATATTTTTACAATGTTTTAGATTCTGAGTGGAAAATGAATGTACCTTTTGATTTTACAATGATGTGTGTTTTTTTTTTGTGTCTGTCATCACCTTTTAGGACAGTAAAAGTTGTAAGAATTCAAAACGCAAGTTGTTTTATATAATTGAATGACGGTTCTTTATTCTTACGTAAAACAAGAAAAACAGTTTATTTATGATTTACAGTTTGTTCTTTAGTGGTAACAAGTGCTCTTCGAGCTACAGATATGTTAATTTTATGTGAAGTTAGAATTGTTCATACATTATATTTTTTTAACAATATATTGCTCTGCGAGCTACAGATATTTTATGTGTATTTTATTGACCATACCATTTTGTTAAGTCACGTGGATGCCGTAAGGTTTGTGGATCGAACTGGAAAATACTGCAGACCAAAGCAGCCTACTCTACTGGTGGTGATTGGTGGCAGTATGACAACGGGATGTGGCTATCGGGCGATTTGTATGTCTGTCCTCGATGCACCTTTCTCCTTCCTTTGATGATCCTTCCTCCCCGCGACAGCGTGAATGAAACTCTCGTGATGTCGAAATAATATGACCATGACAAAATAACCAGGTATGTCAGCCAGTAGCGGCTCGTGAGTAAATATTCTGGGGAGACTTATTATTATACTAATTATACTAATTATATAACATAAATTCTATATAACAACGAACACGAAAAACCTTTATATTGAAAAAATGAATTATATTAATAGGTATTTAAGGTAATAGGTAATAGGTAATAGGTATTTATATTTTTTGCTTAATTTAATACTAGATTTTTTTATAGACTAGTTCAATTCTGCGATCTTTTTTATCTGCAAACTCGTCAATAACATTTTGTCTACAAAAGTTGGATCTTTTGCCATATCACCCAGTAGATTTTTTTCAATCGCCAAGGATGATAAACTTGAAAGCCGCTCATTGGTCATCGTGTTTCTAAGAAAAGTCTTAATACGTTTCAATGTACTCATAGACCGTTCACTAGAAGCCGTCGTAGATGGAATAGGTAGTTAACACTAAATGACAAAGTTTAGTCACCTGAGGATAAATATCCTTGTGCTAATCACCTGTGAATTTCAAAGGAAAAATTAAATATAATATGAAAAATAATAATATTTAGTTTGGATGAATTATTATCACCTACTTTGTATTATAAAATCTATGAGTTCATGAGGAGGCAAATGTTTTTTATCATCCGCATAAATTACAGCCAATTCATTACGTAAACGATCTGCATCAAAAGTATTAGGGTACTGCTGTAATAACTTGATGAACTTTGACTCAGGAAATTCAGAGTAGTAGCTTTTAAACATTTTTTCATTTACAATCTCTACAAACTCTAGTTTTGGAAAATCTTCAAATCGTATGTTAATTTGGACGATTAATGAATCTAGAATTTCAAATGTAATTTTACGCAATTCGCTTCGTTTTTTGTCTTCGTACTCTAAATTGTTGTTTAGCTGTATTGCTTCGTCGCAGCAGTTATTCACATTTGAATCATTTCTTAAATTGGCCAGATTTTTTTTTAAATTTTGAATTTCGGAAATGCAAGATTTTATATTCGAAAGGGATTTTGATTGGAGAAAGTTAAATACATGATCTGTGTATAAAAAAACTTTGCTGAACAAAATCAAGAAATACACGAAGTTTGCATCATTTAGCTTATCATAAAGACCAGATGCTGTACAAACGGATATAGGGTCCCAACTTGGTTCTTCAGTTACATGTAAAACGGCATTTTTGA
>NC_042493.1:18422023-18426723 GCF_005508785.2 Acyrthosiphon pisum
AATATTTAAAATATTTAATATACAGAAAAGCATTGATTATACATAGAATAGATTGCTCACTGGTCGTGATTTTGCGTTGCGCTAAATTTTAGTTCGTTTATCGAAAATAAATAGCGTTAATAGTTGTAATTAAAATAATAATTCGACTGGCGGTAGCTGCTGCGTTATTGCAGCCTGCAGGTCAATACAAATATTGGTAGCGGTAAAATACTAAAATGTAGCCGAAAACAAATTACCTTTACCGCGGTGACACCATCAAGACAATATAATTTATCAGTATAATGAGATAAACTATAATAAAATATGAGAGGGGGTAATTTAAACATTTATTATTATATTTTTTTTTATTATTATTGTATTCACGTTGAGACAAACGAATTTTTACTTTTCTATTGATTCGGAAAAATGTAATTAAAACCGGATTTACAAATAACACCTAAATGAAAACATCAAGAATTAAACTATAACAGGAAATTATCAATATTAATCTAAAATATTAGTGTGTACGCCAACTGAAGGTTTATTGAAAACTATAACTAGTAAGACTTATTTATTTCAAGATCTCATAATTTTTGGTGAGTTATTAATTGTATAAAGTAATCTTTTGTTATTTTAAATTAGTAATTTTATTATGTTTTTCAGAATGTTAACAATGTAAATACAATTTCTAGCCTAATGCCCTCATTGAAAGAGATTCGATAATACACGATGATGACAATAAAACTACTATCACGTCACGAGTACGTTCGTATTATCGTTGAATGATATTCTTCAAATCTCCAGTGTAAAACCTGCATATTGGTTAACCTGTATTAAGTTAGATATTTCTAATACAAGTAATTTTACTGGTAAAAGTAATAATTACAATTTTTATTTTCATGAATTATCAAGAATATTTTAAAATCGCAAATAGGATATTCAAAAGTTATAGATTTAACTTAGTATTGCCAATATTCCTATCTATAATAATTCATATAAATTAATCCCATACAAATAGATTTTTTTTATAAAATTAGGCGACTAAACAATTACTTACAAATAATAATATGAGTTTATCTAAGTATAACTGTTTACAAAAATGATTTTTTAAATTTTGACAAATGTAATTAATGATTTGCCATATTCACAGAAATGTTTCTTTGTTAGAAAAAACTAATCGCATGCAAATAAAATAATAATTTTGATAATAAAATTTATTAGTTTATATTAAGTACAACTTATTACCTATTTTTAGTGAATAATAATAATGATAATAATATTTTCAAAAATAACAATTGATTTTAGTTATAATAATAATAATGATGATAACAATCAAAGTTTAATACTATTGATTTAATATCAATACATTTATGATAATCTTCAATAGTATTATAATATACATATATAATACATTATATTATATTTATTTTGATACAGACCATTGATTATTTAACACTCTTAACTTGGAATGTGGTTTAGTTTAGAGATGTTCCGGGTACCCAGGAAATTACTCGATGGCCAAGTAATCGATATCATATATAAGACTCGGTTCTTACTCGGTATCCGGCGTATACTTACATTTTTACCCGGCTATTACTCGGTATCCGGCGAAATACTACATTTTTACTCGACTCATATCCAATGGCAAAAACTGATAATCTATTTATAAATATACGCATGACTATATTTAATATAATGGAAAAATCTAAAATTCTAGGGTGATGAATTATAATCTACATATTGGAATAACTGAACCGATTTACAATAGCCAGTTGATAATAAACAAATCATGTTTTTCTTCTATGATATACAAAAATAAATCTCGTGTTTATGGTTTAAAGACTTAAATTATATTTTTAATAATTTCTTAATCAGTAATTGTTAGTTGATACTTTAATACTAGAATAAGTAGTGTTAACAATTTTTACTCGGCCAATACTCGATACCCGGTTAGTATAAACAATTTTACTCGGCCAGTACTCGGTACCCGGCTTAGTACCAGATTTTTTACTCAGAACATCTCTAGTTTAGTTGTTGATGATATTGATTTAATTGATTTGCTTACATGTATGAAAAATTTTGGTTACAAACAGTAGGCGAATAATGTATAAATAGTGTTCTTTGCACGGATGACTGTCGAATTAGGGTATTACATCTCATAAAGATATTGTCTGCATTATTGGTTTTATGATTCCATTTTTACTTTTTATAGACTCCCAATTTTTTTTCGAAGTATTTTAAACACATACTACATATTTTTACAAACTCATCTGTGGGTGTCTTCAAACCTCCATGAACAACACCTCTATATGTATTATTCAAAATCAATAGTTGATTTTTGTCGTTCATTGCATTATTTTTGTTTATTAATTATTCCAAACAGATGTTACAGTTGAAAAAATCCAGACATTTTTTACTAAATAACCAGCAAAGTATACAATTGAACATGTTTCTAATGTGGTATAAAAACAGCTTATACATTAGTAATATTGATAAAATATGTTTATATATTATAGAACATTTATATTAGAAATATGACAATTATTTAATAATATTTTAATATAAAAGACAATTTCAAAGAAAGGTGCACCAATATATAACTACTGGGCTTTAATTGGTGGAAGTGCAAGGCCTATCTTTAGGCCAACTAAAAATCAACAAGAATATTTTTCAAGGCACAAACATCATGACTGCCTAAAATAGCAAAGTGTATTGACACCAGATGGTATCATTGTAAATCTCCGAGGACCATGTAATGGGATGAGACATGACTCTCCTCACTATATTACACAATAAAATAATTATTAAAATAAATAAAGTTAGCTTAAAAAGATATGATTTATATTATAAATCATAGAATATATATACCTGATACCTATAATCGAAACTACGGGTCAGGCCAGCCAGACCTAATACTGACTGGATGAGATACTGACTTAATAGAATTTAAAATTAAAATTAAAAATATATTTTTATATTTATCCTAATAACATTTCCTAGTTTAGCTAATGCCAATACCCACATTAATTGCCTAACATAATTAGTAATTTTTTTAATATTCTTATTTCATTATGTACATCAAATATATTGATATATATATATATATATATATATATCGTATATATCAATATAGGATTAACCTATAACCCAGGATGTGGTGACTAACAATTGGCTATCGGTTCCCAGAACTGTCAGCATGACTTTTCCATAGCTAGGCCACAGGATGTAGATAATGAATACTAAACTACAGATAAGCCGATGGACCAGGGGGTAGGTAGGAGAGACTGGGCTATTATAAAAGCAGACAAGAGATGGCCTGTATTCAGACGTGTTTTCTCCGCTGCACTTCGAGCACCTTCACGACACTTTGGGTAACAAATCTTTTATTTGGACTTAGTCAAATTTACTGAAGAATATTTTAATAAACCACATAGTTATAATTTCACCTGTCTACAAATTTATTTAATCAACTGCCTTATCTTAACTTCATCATCAACGAAACGGTCTTGCTTCCTGCAAAATCATAATATACTCGTAGTCAACTGGTTATCAGATAGTACTCTGACACACCTCCGATAACGAGAATATTACAGTAAAAATGTTTGTTGTTGACTAGCAATTTTAAATTTTTCTACTTTTAACTTAAGTTTGTTTTCCCTTTCTTTACTTTCAAAATTTAGACTTTCCTCTTTCTCTTTTCTTCCAATCTCAGTCTTTCTTTTCTTTCATTTATTTCCAATTTCTGTTTTTATCCAACTCAAACTTTTCTATATTTAATTTAAGCCTTTTATTTTCTATTTCTAGTTTATTTTCTTCATTAATTAATTGTTTATTTAAAGCGTCTTGTTCTCTATGATGTTTATCTTCTAAATAATTTAGAGTTGACTGTCTGAGGGACTCATGAACTTTTTTTCTTGTTTTATTAACTATAAAGTAAAAAAAATTATCTTATCTTATTATCTTATTATCTTTATGCGATAACGACAAGTAGGTATTAACTTTTAGATAATATAAGTATTAAGTAAGTACCTATGATGTATACCTTCTATACATATATCAATAAATAATCGTGGTAATAAAAATTATAAAAGATCCGATACAATTCTTATCGTTCATGTACGGACTTTGGCACCTAATTACAAGTTGTAGGCTACAACGACGACTAATTTTTAAAAAAAAGTCATCACTCGTTAGCTCATATTTGTCATTTGACGTGAATTTGCGTATATAGTGTTTTATTTAAAATGTCGAGTATTGAAAATTATTGTGAATCGAAACCGCTGAAAAAAAACCTAGACGCACGTGTGTATTTTTAGATAAATGGTTGAAAGAAGATACATATTCGTCGTGGTTACAAAAAAGTAGTGAGTCTGAAGCATATTGTTCTCTATGTCGGGTTACGTTTACAATTATACTCTTTTTCAAATGAGAACGCACCGGGCGGCGGACGAAAACCGGTCGAAACGCGCGCATGGCCTCCCCACTCCCGACAGTTTCAGCTGTCGTAGGTGGTGCCACCTTGTATAATAATAATTATAATAATAATTTAACATTCTGTATGCCCGGCGGCGTCGAAAGTAGCCGATCATTGGCGACTAATCAGAAATTAATTACTAATTTTGTGGGAGGGGCTTGTGGTTCCGCCTCTGATACGATGCGCGACCCGGTGCGTTCTCATTTGAAAAGAGTATAAATATGAAGGATTTCTTGCTTTAAATAAA
>NC_042493.1:18426773-18437940 GCF_005508785.2 Acyrthosiphon pisum
ATAAGTACTTTGAAAAATAAATTGTCAAATAATGTATTATTAAAATACATAAATAATTTGTTTATAATTTTTTAAGAATATTTTTAAAAATTTGTTTGTTGATACTTCATTTACATTATTGCTTTTATAGGTATCTGTAACTGTAAGTCCCGTCCCAGGGGCACCCGTTTTGCCGTGCGTATATCAGGCACTCCAGGTATCGATTCAACGTGGCGTTGCTGCACGTATCCTCGTCCCAATCACACCCGAATTGCCGTCTGTACTCAAATTGTCCTTTAGCCGCGGCGTTGCCGCACGTCTTCTCGTTCCACGGGCACCCGTTTTCTCGTGCGTACTTCAGGCACTTCAGGTGTCCGTTCTTCGCGGCGTTGCTGCACGTATCCTCGTCCCAAGGACACCCGTTTTCTCGTGCGTATTTCAGGCACTCCAGGTGTCCGTTCTTCGCGGCGTTGCTGCACGTCTTCTCGTTCCACGGGCACCCGTTTTCTCGTGCGTATTTCAGGCACTCCAGGTGTCCGTTCTTCGCGGCGTCGCTGCACGTTTTCTCGTTCCACGGGCACCCGTTTTCTCGTGCGTATTTCAGGCACTCCAGGTGTCCGTTCTTCGCGGCGTCGCTGCACGTTTTCTCGTTCCACGAGAACCCGTTTTTCCGTGCGTAAGCCAGGAACTTTAGGTTACCGTTCGACGCGGCGTTGCTGTACGTCTTCTCGTTCCACGGGCACCCGTTTTCCCGTGCGTAATCCAGGCACTCCAGGTGTCCGTTCATCGCGGCGTTACTGCACGTATCCTCGTCCCAAGGACACCCGTTTTCCCTTGCGTATTTCACGCACTCCAGGTGTCCGTTCTTCGCGGCGTTGCTGCACGTCTTCTCGTTCCACGGGCACCCGTTTTCCCGTGCGTATTTCAGGCAATTCCAAGTGTCCATTCATCGCGGCTTTGCTGCACGTATCTCGTACAACGTGCACTCGTCTTCCCGTGCGTAAGCCGGGAACATTAGGTTACGGTTCGACGCGGCGTTGCTGTACGTCTTCTCGTTCCACGGGCACCCGTTTTCCCGTGCGTAATGCAGGCACTACCAGGTGTCCGTTCATCGCGGCGTTACTGCACGTATCCTCGTCCCAAGGACACCCGTTTTCCCTTGCGTATTTCAGGCACTCCAGGTGTCCCTTCTTCGCGGCGTAGCTGCACGTCTTCTCGTTCCACGGGCACCCGTTTTCCCTTGCGTATTTCAGGCACTCCAGGTGTCCGTTCTTCGCGGCGTAGCTGCATGTGTTCTCGTTCCACGGGCACCCGTTTTCCCTTGCGTATTTCAGGCACTCCAGGTGTCCGTTCATCGCGGCGTTACTGCACGTATCCTCGGCCCAAGGACACCCATTTTCCCTTGCGTATTTCAGGCACTCCAGGTGTCCGTTCATCGCGGCGTTACAGCACGTATCCTCGTCCCAAGGACACCCATTTTCCCTTGCGTATTTCAGGCACTCCAGGTGTCCGTTCTTCGCGGCGTAGCTGCATGTGTTCTTGTTCCACGGGCACCCGTTTTCCCGTGCGTATTTCAGGCACTCCAGGTGTCCATTCATCGCGGCGTTGCTGCACGTATCCTCGTACAACTTTAGTTTACCTGTACTGAAGTTACTGTTATTACCGATATTCAGACTAAACCGTGGTTCGTATTTCGGTGTCCCGATGCTGAAGCCCTGTCTGTTAGTTTCGGCGTTGCTGCACGTATCCTCGAACAACTTTAGGTTACCTGTACTGAAGTTACTGATATTACCGACATCCATACTAAACCATGGTTCGTTGTTCGGTGTCCCGATGCTGAAGCCCTGTCTGTTAGTTTCGGCATTGCTGCACGTATCCTCGAACAACTTTAGGTTACCTGTACTGAAGTTACTGATATTACCGACATCCATACTAAACAATGGTTCGTTGTTCGGTGTCCCGATGCTGAAGCCCTGTCTGTTAGTTTCGGCGTTGCTGCACGTATCCTCGAACAACTTTAGGTTACCTGTACTGAAGTTACTGATATTACCGACATCCATACTAAACAATGGTTCGTTGTTCGGTGTCCTGATGCTGATGCACTGTCCGTTAGTCGCGTCGTTGCTGCACGTATCCTCGAACAACTTTAGGTTACCTGTACTGAAGTTACTGATATTACCGACATCCATACTAAACCATGGTTCGTTGTTCGGTGTCCCGATGCTGAAGCCCTGTCTGTTAGTTTCGGCGTTGCTGCACGTATCCTCGAACAACTTTAGGTTACCTGTACCGAAGTTACTGATATTACCGACATCCATACTAAACAATGGTTTGTTGTTCGGTGTCCTGATGCTGATGCACTGTCCGTTAGTCGCGTCGTTGCTGCACGTATCCTCGAACAACTTTAGGTTACCTGTACTGAAGTTACTGATATTACCGACATCCATACTAAACCATGGTTCGTTGTTCGGTGTCCCGATGCTGAAGCCCTGTCTGTTAGTTTCGGCGTTGCTGCACGTATCCTCGAACAACTTTAGGTTACCTGTACTGAAGTTACTGATATTACCGACATCCATACTAAACCATGGTTCGTTGTTCGGTGTCCCGATGCTGATGCACCGTCCGTTAGTCGCGGCGTTGCTGCACGTATCCTTGTCCCAAGGACACCCGTTTTCTCGTGCGTATTTCAGGCACTCCAGGTGTCCGTTCTTCGCGGCGTTGCTGCACGTCTTCTCGTTCCACGGGCACCCGTTTTCTCGTGCGTATTTCAGGCAATCCAGGTGTCCGTTCTTCGCGGCGTTGCTGCACGTCTTCTCGTTCCACGGGCACCCGTTTTCTCGTGCGTATTTCAGGCACTCCAGGTGTCCGTTCTTCGCGGCGTCGCTGCACGTCTTCTTGTTCCACGAGCACCCGTTTTCCAGTGCGTAAGCCAGGAACTTTAGGTTACCGTTCAACGCGGCGTTGCTGTACGTCTTCTCGTTCCACGGGCACCCGTTTTCGCATGCGTATTTCAGGCACTCCAGGTGACCGTTCAACGCGGCGTTTTCGCACGTCTGATTGTCCCAGCGGCACTTGTTTTCCCGTGCGTATTTCAGGCACTCCAGGTGTCCGTTCTTTGCGGCGTTGCTGCACGTCTTCTCGTTCCACGGGCACCCGTTTTCCCACGCGTATTTCAGGCACTCCAGGTGTCCATTCAACGCGGCGTAGTTGCATGTATCCTCGTCACAAGGACACCCGTTTTCCCTTGCGTATTTCAGGCACTCCAGGTGTCCCTTCTTCGCGGCGTAGCTGCACGTCTTCTCGTTCCACGGGCACCCGTTTTCTCGTGCGTATTTCAGGCACTCCAGGTGTCCGTTCATCGCGGCGTTACTGCACGTATCCACGTACCAAGGACACCCGTTTTCCCTTGCGTATTTCAGGCACTCCAGGTGTCCGTTCATCGCGGCGTTACTGCACGTATCCTCGTACCAAGGACATCCGTTTTCTCGTGCGTATTTCAGGCACTCCAGGTGTCCGTTCATCGCGGCGTTACTGCACGTATCCACGTACCAAGGACACCCGTTTTCCCTTGCGTATTTCAGGCACTCCAGGTGTCCGTTCATCGCGGCGTTGCTGCACATATCCTCGTCAAAGGGACACCCTTTTTCAATGGCGTACCTTAGACATTCCAGATGGCCGGCTTTCGCCGCCAGATTACACGCTTTACCACTGAAACCGGTCCGTCCAGGCACGGTGTCCCAAGGCACGCCAATCTCGTGTGCTAGTTTCAGACATTCAATGTGCCCGTTGAACGCTGCCTTCTCGCATATGTGTTTAAAAATATCGTCATTGATGGCGAACAGAGACCTCCTGAACATTGTCTGCCTATCGTTGTGCTCGCCTTGGTCTTTGTCGACTTTGAATAATTCTAACAGCGACTCGCAACAATTTCGCATATCGATGTCCGGCGTGTCCAGCAAGTCAAACTTGTCACGTTTGATATTGTCGCACGCGTAGTACGCCATTTTCGCCAGGCTGGGTAGTTTGTACATTTTTTCGGTGTCCGACGACGTCCGCTTCAAACGTACAGTCGAGTACTTGTTCTACGCGGAAGTTAACGAAAACACGAAATGATCACTCAATACACTTAAGAATAAGTACCGATAAAACGATGAACCGCCCGAGTTCCCTACAACAATATTATTTATTAACAACTCGCGATGAAAAACAATGACGAGAATTACATTAGCAATAATCCAACTGCAATAGATTACAAGCCCAGTGTCTCCCAAACCCTTAACATTTATTAATTACAAAATACAACAATATAATGATTGTATACAATAATTGCTATGTACTACGGTGCTACCACTACAGCGTGTTAAAAACGCAAATTTAAAAATGTAAAATCCTAATCCAGCTGAAGATCAGCTGACCACGAGAACAGCTGTCTGCAAGCCACCCGTGGAAAGGAAAACGCCAGCCAAGTGAAACCGTGGCGTAAAAAATTTAACACCGCTCCGTTTTTACAGTCCGCCTGAAAACTTCCCGTAGATTCCTTGGCGCGTCCAATCACGTGCCTTCGCCGCGATGTATTGGTAATAAGATACTCTTGGAAATTGGTGGTATTTAAATGAAATAATATTTACAGTTAATTTTTTTTTTTAATTTTGTTTATTGTTTAGGTCCAGTCACGGCTATAGATACTATCTTTTATCTATGGTCCAGTTGTACAGTCTGTGATTAAACTCCGATTACGCTTAATCAGCTGATAACAGATATTTAACCGGCCAAATTAACGAACGGTTATTTGCGGGAAAAATTTTTTGTACGATCCATTTCATTATCAATATAATAAACGACCATGGTAATAACCACGTTATCGGTTATGATTAATTCTTATCACTTATCACGGAAATAATGTGTACGTCAGGACACACAATTGACTCACAATTTTCAACAATACAACACAAGCATTAGTCTCTGTTTTAGCACATGCATGAATAGAATATATAAATAAAATAAATAATGTTATTCATACATGAGCATTTATATGTATATACACATACATAGCAAGTAGTGCATTAATAGAAAGGTCTAATCGTTTGTATTAGATGGTCAGGACAAATATTAATAATTTTGGAATATAAGTATTTAAAATTTTTATTTTTTATACGATACACTTATATACATGCAGTCAAGAGTTGTTACAGTCTTTAAACAGGTATTTAATAACTAATAAATTAAATTGACATGAAAAAACACACATGTAAACACACAGGTACCTGTAATTCACTTAATAGAATAATTAAAAATCTTAGTCAATAATACATATTTTAAACAACCAAAAACGTCAAAACAATTATTACAATAAATTAAAATATAGGAGTTATATAAATAATATTATTATGTGCAGATACCTGTAATTCACTTAATAGAATAATTAAAAATCTTAGTCAATAATACATATTTTAAACAACCAAAAACATCAAAACAATTATTACAATAAATTAAAATATAGGAGTTATATAAATAATATTATTATGTGCAGGTACCTGTAATTCACTTAATAGAATAATGAATAATCTTAGTCAATAATATAAGAGTGATCAAACGTTGCAGATGTACTTATATTTAACGTTCCTTTATTTGTACTTAAGGATTGTCTGATGTGTTTGCTCTCTAAAGAAGATAAAGTATGCTGCTGCCTTAGACATTTTTTTTTTTTGAAAAAAATCTTTCTTGCGATTCAATTTTTCTTTTATTGCTTCCATTTGTGGTGATTTCTTTAAAACTTTTATTATTGGTTAATTTTGAAATTATTTTATCACATTGATTAATAATGTATGTTGTATCAGTCTCTTGTAATTCTGCTCGAATTATATGCCATACCATATATGATTTCTAGTTTATTCTTAATTTCATTAGTTTTCGTGTTTAAGTCAGATTCTATAATTGTCTGTTGGAAAGCATTATCAACATTTAATTTTTTCGTTGGTGGTAAAATCTGGTTTTCATCCCGTTGCAAACTATCCACAGTCTCTGTTTTAGCACATGCATGAATATGCTTGCAAATATTAAAATAAATAATGTTATTCATACATGAGCATTTATATGTATGTACACATATTTTGCATTTATCACAGAACAATATACAATCATTACATGATATTAATGTCTTTTCTATTTTATATTGTAAATTAACTTCTGTTTCTGAGTTTACCAACCAGTAATCATCAACTTTCACTATCATATCTGGTGTAATTTTCAAACTTTTGTTATGTGCTGCAATAATTTGTTTAATTTTATGTGTTTTTTTTTGTTTTGAAATTTTTATTATTCTTTCAAAACTTTTATCTCTTACTAAAGCAAGTAGTGCATTAATAGAAATGTCTAATCGTTTGCATTGTTTTCCATCTAAATAACAATGTTTAATATTCTTATGCAGTGCTTCCAAATACATGTTGGTATTGATCCCAATATATTTCCTATTGAAATAGGCCCACTTTTCCACTCTGTAAGAATACATGGATTTAAAATATTTTCCGTAGTCTTCTGTGTCTTTATCATTTAACAAATCGTTTAATACTGTCTGCAGTCCAATATAAAAATTGTTTAATAAAAGCTAATTTTCCTGTACAAAATATTATTTATTGATATTATAATTATTTGGATAAAAATATATGTACACAATAAAGCTAAGTATCTACCTGCAATCATGCTTCTATCTTCAACAAATAATCTTTGTTTTCCAATGTCATATGTGTGCCATAGATGAGTACTACAAAAATTTACTTTAATATTTTGGTAATCAATGTGCACTTTTATGTTAGATGGACAAACATGACCAGTCTTAACTGATCCACCACTCTTTGAAGATTTATACCCCTGTTTTATTATTTTATGATATTATTCTCAGAGATATTATTAACTATTTAAATTATTAAATTTACTTTGTTCATGATTCTTGGAGCAAATGACCTATGACAATAATAATAAATGTATTTTTTATCTTCATTTGTTTTGGATGATGTTGACTTTACATACTGACACAATTCTTTTTCTTCAATATCTTTTTTCCAACAATTAAAATCTGTCATATATTTAAAAATCAGTAAATTAATTTGCACATGTGCTTATTAAAGTTTAAAATAAACTCCTACATTATTATTTAATATTTACCTTCGATGTTTTTAAAATTTAGAAATGTTGACTCAATATTCACATTATGTACAGATTTTAAATGGGAAATCAATGCGTTCATCTTATGAAAAGACTTACTACATGTAGCAAATGAACATGATATATTATTGTCGGTGATATTTATGTGACCTTTGACGTGTTTAATTAACAATGACTTAAGATTAAATGATTCATCACAATCATTACAGAAGTACACATTTTTTTTCAAAAGTTTGTGCTTTTTAAAACCCTCATGTTTTGTCCTTAAATGCTTATTTAAACCTGAAATGGACATAAACTCAGCTTGGCAAACCTCGCAGGAAAACATATTAAAAAACAATATGTTAATTTATAAAAACAATTATACGTCAAAATAAAACTAAAAATTTGGAAACTGCGGAAAATCTACTAGTCGGCAGTGACTGAATAAAGAAAGTTCACTGTGGTTGTGATGACACACGGAGTACACGATCTACTAAATTGACAATATTCCAATAATCCTGAAGTCGAAAAGCATAAAATATATTCGGTATAGTATAATAGTATTATAAATATACACGTTTATCCCCAATTAATTTTTGAGTGTCCAAATTTTACTTTTATGACCCAATATTATGATAAGATAAAATGCAATGAATAGGTAAATAACATGGTGTCTATGGTGATGTACCATGTGTCCATGTATGGCTAATTTTATTTAGTACATTGTATTTTTCCGATTCTATCTAATTCTGTCTAACACACCAGCGTTATACGATTTTAGTCGGTTTTTTTGCCAAAAATATAAACTGATCCGGGCTTGGTCGATTTGTTCTTCGAGGAATACTACTCTAGATACCGTTTCCAAAAAGTTATTATTTAAAATATTATATTATATTATATTATTTTATATTATTTTATTTTATTATATTTATTTTTATTTATTTGAATTTAAAAATACATAAATTTGAATTACGTTTGAATTTGAGGGAAATGCATGGGAATTTTTGTATTTCAGTGTTGGTTGGTACACATTATTTCCGTGATAAGTGATAAGAATTAATCATAACCGATAACGTGGTTATTACCATGGTCGTTTATTATATTGATAATGAAATGGATCGTACAAAAAATTTTTCCTGCGAATAACCGTTTGTATAAAAAACGAGATATTAAAAAAGGCCAATTCCGTGACCTTTGACCTCGAATAACCTTTAACGCGTACATGATATCGAGGTCGACTTTTTACACATTGTTTACAACGATGTAATAGAGATGTGTACCAAAATTCAGCTAGGTGGGAATTTTTCCGAGCTGAAAACCTAATTTGACTGGATATAATATAATATACTAGATATAGTATAATATAACATACTGGATATAGTATATAATATACTTGTTCGCGCCGGGAACGATACAATATAGACCATGCAATAGACCATGTGCCCGGTCAGCATAGACTTCTGCGCATCACTCACACACCGACCGACCTGTGTATCTGTGTTATATACAGCAACTCAGGAGAAGTGGACGGGTTCGCCGATCAAAACTTCGAGTGCTAGTATGCGGTGGGTGTTTAGGTGTGTATATATATGTGTGTGTGTACAGAAATAAATTATACTAGTAGGTTGTAGTGCAAATTATTAGGTTATAATAACTGTATCAACAAATCTGGATATATAGATTGTTTATAGTATGCAAATTAGTGTTATTAAAATTATCTCGGAGAATTGAATTTATAAATGTTTTGATGAAGGTAACTTTTTTCTGAAATTTTTTAAAAATAATTGTTTTGTTAACAGCTGGTTCATATTTGGCAGATGTTATTTGGTAGATTGTTGTTGGAAGCTGAAACAAACACACAATGATATATATATTTGAAATGTAAAAACCATTGCAGATGTTCTAAGACAAACAAAAAAAATTACATTATAAAATATTGCTGAAGTCAAGTAAGTTTCTTTATTTATGTTTAATATATCCTTCACTATTGCTGGAGTTTTAATATTTTTCAATGAGCCATGGATCTTGGTTATATCAAGGTTGTATATGGTGTATGTATTTTATGTCATAATGGTTAAATAATTTTTATCGACTAAGTCTCGTAGTGTTGTCCTTAGTGATTCTTTGTCGACGAAAGAGGACCGTACAATACACATCATAATTCGCATGTGTTTATATATATTGGATAACTGAGGACAAATAATTGGCAAATCTTTAATAAATTTCAAATAATGATGTAGTATCAGACAGCATTTTGTAATGGTAATATTATAAAATTATTATAATAACTCTTATATATTTCTAAACATTATTACATACTGTGTACTTTTCAGACAGTTTTGCATTGTCATAATAGACATACAGACATGCCAACACCAATACATCATTTAAATGTTTATTGTCTGGATTTGTAAAGAATTGAATTACAGAACAATCTGTAATTTGTACTGTGACATTCGGAATTCTTGTTGCTAACCTGGTTTTTATAAATTGACATATTGTAAGTATACAAAGTATGCGATAGAATATTGCATTTTACCAAGGCTGGGCAAGTTAACGTTTTAACTTAATTTTAATTTTTAATGCGTTAATGCCCAGCCTTGCATTTTAAAATTTACTTTTTTGGATAATAGTTTAAATCATTGTTTGGATACTGCCACCATGAATCCAGTGCAACGGTAAATGCATGGAATTCCTTGTTACAATATATAATTATAATGTATAGCAAGCGATCAGCGACTCACTTGATCCTATACAATAATAATAAAATATAAAAAATACGGTGATTCACACACGTACCAGGACACAAACGGTGGCGATTAGCGCACACTAAAATTAATATAATAAATTGCACAAATTGCACTTACAAATACAATAATAGCTTCGCGGCGATTAGCGCCCTTGGTACAAATAATAAGTGTAAATCGCTGGCTGTTCGAGCCGGACAATAATTCAAATAATATTAATAATAAGATATACATAAAAAAACTCACAGATACGACGGTGCTCGGCTGGCCAGCTGCTACCTATCCTATAGTAAAAGAACAATAATATACATACGGCAGGCGATTTGCACCTAACCAAAAACAACATAAGATGTTGGCGATTAGCGCCTTACAAATACAATATAAAGTGGCACTTTGTGCCTTACAAATAATAACAATAAGGACGTGGCGATTCGCGCCCACAACTAAAACAATAATATAAAAAAGACGCAACGGCGCACAGTGGTTTGACAAGTAATTTTAGCTTGCCGAAATTAATATCACCTTTAATTTATTAGATATTACTATTAAATACATCAAAACATATGTATTCGAAGGCAAAAATTCCAAATTTGACATTATTTTTTTAATTCAACCCATTATTATTAACATTTTTGATATTTTAAAAATTATAATTTTTTTTTTTTTACAATAATTTATTTTCGTTCAAATTTTTAATTTAGTAAAATTTATTCAGAAAAAAAAATGGATTTTACATTACATACACATCATAGTTAAAAAGGATGCTTTATTATTTAATGGATTTAGTGAACAATGGAATAATAAACTGTTTTTTATATACATTTTTACTTTATTTATTCGATATTTACAAGTTTTTGTGCTTCATCGGAAAGCTTGAGTATATTTTTTTTTAGTGCGTTACGTAAACTTGATATTACTGGATCAGATGATACACATAACATATGTACAAGATCTTCATTATTATTGATCCTAGAATTTTTTCTTGAATGATGTTGTCTAAATATCTTAAAATCCTTATTTCTGCATTTCTGAGCTTCCTCGGATAATTGACCTAATAGTTAATATATAAAATAATAAGCTTGTACGAATGTAATATAAATATTTTGAGAAATTACCAATTGGAAGTAGTGCGTGTTGAATAACATCAGCACCGTGTATTAATATTTTATGTACACTCGCGGGCATGTAATACCATGGATATAGAGTAATATAATATTTTGCTGTATCCAAACAATAGTTCTTAAATGACTCTGTATTTATTTCGTAACCACTAGCTAAAACCATCAGTATATTTCCAA
>NC_042493.1:18437990-18441814 GCF_005508785.2 Acyrthosiphon pisum
TTGTTTAATAATTGGAATTCTAAAAATAATTCTTTTTTACGACTAGGTAAATATAGGCTTTACATTCACAATAACAATTATGTATAATAGCCATATAGGTCTGTTATTTAGTACTTGGTAACTATTCGTCATAACTTATACATACTTACATACCTACGTGGGGTGATTCATATAAAAAGTAAATTCTCAATACCTAGGTTATTTTAACATTGATTATAAATAGTGAATACTGATAATAATAATATTATTGATAAGTATTAAAAGATTTCTTCTCCAGATAAATATCCGACGAATTCAGCCAAACTCCAAACGTTTGAATATAATTTTATCATGGGGACATTTTTTTGTTTTATTAAATATTATGTTAATGTTATTCCAATAAATCATAGCATATTATCATATATAATATTAATATATTAACATTTCCTGAAAAATATTTTAATGAGACGTTTTTCATCTCTCCTAAAAAGTAACCAATAGGATATAATAATATTATGAATATGGAGTTATGACAATATATTGTGAATTAGGCCGAAGTCGGACTATTGACTTTCTTTATCACGTCATGGTCCTATTTTTAATAGTAAATAACAAGGAATTATCGAATCGATTCTAGGTGTAGGTATGTGTGTATGTACGATGTACCTATTATGACGCGACATTATACTATTTGAATATTTCTATAATGTGTATAGTCAGTGGCGGATCTATGGGGGGGGCGACGTGGCGATCACCCCCCCCTTGGGCTTTTTTTTTTTATTACACATTTATTTAATATTTTCGATATATAGATTTACACATTACGCAATAAATTTTTATAAATTAATAATTATTAATTATTATTATCTTTTTTTCTAGCATGTTTCATGATAACAATGATAACAATGTTATCAGACAATGACATGTTTATTTATACCATAGATTTATATTATTAATAATATAAATCTATGATTTATACATAGAAATTGTCTGCGATAGTGTGATTATTTTTCTCACTTTTATGATTATAATATTTGTAATTAGTAATTACTGTTTGGTGATTTTTATGAATATTGAATATTTCGGTTTTGTTTTAATTTGTTAAATTCATCGATCAGTATGAAACGAATAAGTGATTATTTTCGTAGTGACAAGGATTTACACAGTTCCCAAAAAAAAACAAAAATTGAAAATACCGATACTGGTAAGCACCATGATAGTATGATATTTATTATTATTAAAATTAAAAAGTAAAAAATTAGTAAAAATTACTATTTAGTGATTAACAATGCATTTTAATTTTTAGTACCATTAAATAAAAGTGGTGAAGAAGAGGTACTGCTGGTTAAAGAACATGAACCTACTGGTAAGTATCTATGGTATAATGTATTGCTCAATTTAATTTACTACTCACTGACTAATAAATAATAATGCATTTTAATTTTTAGTAACATTAAATAAAAGTGGTGAAGAAGAGGTACTGGTGGTTACAGAGCATGAACCTACTGGTAAGTATCTATGGTATAATGTATTGCTCAATTTAATTTACTACTTACTGACTAATAATGCATTTTAATTTTTAGTAACATTAAATAAAAGTGGTGAAGAAGAGGTACTGGTGGTTACAGAGCATGAACCTACTGGTAAGTATCTATGGTATAATGTATTGCTCAATTTAATTTACTACTTACTGACTAATAATGCATTTTAATTTTTAGTAACATTAAATAAAAGTGGTGAAGAAGAGGTGGTACTGCTGGTTAAAGAGCATGAACCTACTGGTAAGTATCTCTGGTATAATGTATTGCTCAATTTAATTTACTATTTAGTGACTAATAATGCATTTTAATTTTTAGTAACATTAAATAAAAGTGGTGAAGAAGGAGTATTGCCTGCAAAAGAACATGCATCTATTGGTGAGTATCTTATTATCATTAAACATAACATAATTTATCATAACTGATTTTTATTTTATTGTCTAGAATCTTTAGATATTGGAAATATAAGTAATGTTAAGTTAGATGACTATACAAAATATGCAATTCTAAATCGTAGTAACATACCAGATAAAGATTTTGTGTATCCATTCTCTACCCATCTTAAGCAAGGTAAAAATGAGAAACGATATGTAAAAAAAAACCATTTTGAAAAATATTGTTGGTTGGAGTATTCCAAGGCTAAGTCTGGTTTATTTTGTAAATATTGTATACTATTTTTGCCTAATTATAAATCTGGAAGGAGGGGTACAGAACAGTTAAAAAGATTAATTACTGAACCATTAGACCAATATTCAAAGTTATTGGGTAAACAAGGGTACTTAGAAGTTCATCAAAATAACATTTACCATAAAAATTGTGTTCAATTTGCATTTGACTTCAAAAAAAATTATTTGAATCTAGAGAACATAGTAGCAAACATGATTGATACCCAACGCATGAAAGAAATTAAAGAAAATCGTGAACGTTTAGTGCCTATAATTAAGTCAATATTGTTCCTAGGACGTCAAAATATTGCACTTAGGGGCCACAGGGATGATGGCCTTAGAAAAAAGATTTTATGGCCAAGAAAATCAAACTATAAAAATGCTAACATATCTAGTACCAAACAATTTAATTCAATGGTCTGAGACTAATAGTAGCTCAATTATTGTTAAATACATTAAAGATAAATATCCATTTTTTCAAGAGGTCAATAATGACTTATTAAATTCAGAACTTGAGTTATGGATACAAAAATGGAAAAAATCAGAGTTAAAAGGTAGGTAACAATCAAAAATGAATGTTAAGTTTTAAAAAATATTTAGCTTTGCAATTTATTTATTTTGTACATTTTAGGTGATATATTACCAAAAAATGTTTTTGATACTTTGGATGCATGTTGTGGGATAATCTTCCCAACAATTAAATCCTTAATTTCTATACTTGCTAGTTTGCCAATTAGTACTGCTTCCGCTGAACGCAGCTTTTCCACTTTGCGCAGGTTAGATAACTAATGATAAAAATAAAATTTTGCTTTTTAATTTAAGATGACAATATCTGCATCTAAATTCCAAAATGCTTTGCATGTTTGCTTATTTCTTTTTAATTTGTAGATTAAAAACATGGTTGAGATCGCGAATGGGCGAACATAGGCTGACTGGCTTGGCTTTATTGCACACGCATAAAGATATTATTGTAAACATAGAAGAAGTAATTAATAGATTTGCAAATGAAAAAAAAAGAAACGTACAATTATTATTATAATTATACCTATTTTTTAATAATACATTGTCATAGCTATTTAAAAGAAATAAAGGTACCTACAATTAATTTTAAGTGTTGTACTTCTTTTTCCATAAATTACTTACGGTCAAGTCTTCATTGCCGGGGCAACAGCAGGAAATGCTTTTTTTTTGGGGGGGGGGGGGGGGGGTTGAAAAAATGTATACTGATAATTTTATAGTATAAGGATTATAAAATTTGATCCGGATTGATATACGGATTTCTGGAGGTGGTGACCCCCTCCACCCACCAGGTTTGACCATGCTCATTGTACTTGTATATTACTCATGGATATTCCTATTCGAAATTCGCCCCCCCTTTAACCAAGCTTCAGATCCGCCCCTGACTGATACCTATAGGTGCGTATTTTAATCGACGTAGTTATATGTTGAAGTTTAATTGTTTGTCGACGTTGGTACATTTGTGTGTGTATTATACTTATTTTAACAGCTATAACAACATTACGATGTTCACGCGTCTGTTTATTACTCACCATATACGTCTATACATAACATTATATAGAATTTTTTAGTGTGCAGTAGCGGATAATACACTCTCATGATAATATGCCTTGTGTGGAAAGTG